>NW_017674991.1:0-482 GCF_001879085.1 Nicotiana attenuata
TGTATTTAACTAAAATTGTCAAATATAGAACAAAGTTTCCATATACTATTGACATTTATTAGCTTGCCATTTGGCTTAACCATAATGTCAATTATAAATGGTAACTTTCTTGCTTTAATATATATACAGATTTAACTAAAATAGTCAAATATAGAATAAAGTTACCATATACTATTGACATTTATTAGTGTGACGACCCAAAGGGTCATCACCTGTTTCCTCATTCATTCCGCGCTTCTGAGGCCTTGAAAACCTCATTTTTACTTGCCTTGATTTGCGTGCACAGTCCAGGCGCGTAGCCGGAAAGATTATATGTTAAACTTTGTGAAAATTTTCAAAATGTGGCTTTAAAATGATTTAAAATTGACTTCGGTCAACATTTTTGGTAAACGGACCCGGACCCGTGATTCGACGGTCCCGGAGGGTCCGTAGAAAAATATGGGACTCGGGCATGTGCCCGGAGTCGAAATCCGAGGTCTAGA
>NW_017674991.1:1008-9259 GCF_001879085.1 Nicotiana attenuata
CGCGTAGGGTAAATTACGCCCAGTTATTTTAAAGCCTAAAAACAGAACCAGTGACGGGATTTCTTCATTCTTTTCACACGAGCTCTCCTCTTAAACCCTCCATAGACGAAATTCAGGCTCTCCTTCCTCCATAACTCTTTGGGTAAGTAATCTTAACATCATTCCCTCGTTATTTCTTCATCTAATTACTAATTTCCTAGCCCTAAATCATGAAATCAAAGTAGAAATTAAGGGTTTTGGGTAGAGTTAGGGCTTGGAGGATTTTGGGTGATTCAACCTCAATTTGGGGTCGAATCTTGAAATAAATTATATATTTGAACTCGTGGGGTTATGGGTGATTGGGTTTTGGTCCGAGCCTCGTGTTTGGACCATGTGGGACCGGTGTCGAATTTTGGTGTTTTGGGAGAATGATTGGAAATTTCATTTCTAGGCTATGAGATTATGTTTTTGAGCCCTTATTGATATTATTGAACTAATTATGACTAGATACCATTGTTTCGGAGTCGGATTGTAGAGGAAAGGCGGTATTTGAGGGTTGATTGCTATTCTTTGGACCGAGGTAAGTGTTTGTTCTAACCTTGGCTTGAGGGAATAGGATTAGGATGCTATTTGCTACTTGCTAAATGTGGAGTACGGTGTATAGACATGGTGACGGTTGTCTATGCACCGGAGTCTAGCATGACCGTGAGTCTTAATTGCTTTTAATTCGAATGATGTGACACAACTACCTTGTTTAATCGATAAATTTCATATAATGTGAACGGTTGAGGAAGAATTGTGATTGGTATATTTTGGAGCGTGGGCTCGAACAAGAATGTGATAGTTGAGAAAGAAGTGATTTAAAAGAGGATGTGTTGTGATTATTCCCTTGTCGGGACGTGTAGATTAGTATTATGTACTCTCCCTTGCCGGGATATTTGGGCTGTTAGCTGTACCCTTGCCGGGTTGAAGTGTTATGTTGACGAATTCCCCTAATGGGGCCTTCTTTACAAGTCAGATATTTTGAATTATAATATGGGATCGTGTGGCACGCCGTCCACTTATATACTATAATATGGGATCGTGTGGCACGCCGTCCACTATATATGTTATGAAATGGGATCGTGTGGCGCGCCGACCACTTATGTACTATAATATGGGATCGTGTGGCACGTCGTCCACTATATATGTTATGAAATGGGATCGTGTGGCGCGCCGACCACTTATGTATTATAATAGGGGATCGTGTGGCACGCCGTCCACTATATATATCATGGAAACCCAGAGTAGTTCTGTTGTTATTTCTAATAATTCGTCTTTATCTGTTATCGCCGAGCATTCCCCCTTCCCAGCTTTACTTGATATCTTCTATTGTTATTTCCGTTGCTTTTGTATATGTATATATATCTGTACAGGTTGTTTTGGTAGGTCCTGTCTAGCCTCGTCACTACTTCGCCGGGGTTAGGCCAGGCACTTACCAGCATATGGGGTCGGTTGTACTGATGCTACACTCTGTGCATTTTTGTGCACAGATCAGGGAGCAGCTTTCGGACCGCAGCAGTAGGATTGCCGGGAGCTATCTTCAGTCCAGGGACTCACGAGGTAGCCTAGCAGGCGTTCGTAGGCCGAAGTCCCTTCTATGTTTTAGTTTGTTTACCTTGTATCAAACAAACACTATGTATTTCCTTTCAGACTTGTTTTTAGCATTCTATAGTAGTCCGTGAGCTAGTGACACCAGACTCTGGGTAGGACTATGTTTCAAATTTCCGCACTTTTGATTTTCAGTTGTGTTAATCTAAAATCTTCCGCTTATTTATTGTTCTCGTTTATTATATTTTTTGAATGAAATTAGTAAAAAAAAATGTTTTAACTGTTGTCTTGCCTAGCTCCGATAGTAGGCACCATCACGACTCCTGATCGTGGAAAATCCGGGTCGTGACAAGTTGGTATTAGAGCACTAGGTTAGATAGGTCTCACAACTTACGGACAACCTCGGTAGAGTGTGAGGGATCGGTACGGAGACGTCTGTACTTATCCTCCAGAGGCTACGGAGTTAGGAAAAGTTTCACTTTTGTTCTTTCCTATAGTGCGAATCTGTTTCTCAAATATTGATTGTCTTTCTACTCTGTTCTTTCGCAGATGGCGAGAACACGTGCTTCATCTTCCACCGCGCAGCAGCCCGAGCCCCCAGCAGCAGCTCCTGCGAGGGGCAGAGGCCGAGGCCGGGGCAGAGCTCAGCCCCGAGCAGCAGTCCCAGAGGTGGAGCCTTATGTTGATTATGATGAGGAGGCTCCAGCCCCAGCAGCTCCGGTGGGCCCAGCTCAGGTCCCAGAGGGGTTTATTGCCACCTCAGTTCTTCAGGACGCTCTAGTCCGATTGGTAGGCTTTGTGGAGAGCGTCACTAGAGCGGGTTTGCTTCGAGTAGCCCCAGCCACTTCCCAGGCTGGAGGAGGGGTTCAGACTCCTGCTACACGTACTCCGGAGCAGGTAGCTCCCCAGGCTCATGTTCCAGCTGTTCAGCCAGCGGTGGCAGTTCAGCCGGGTATTGTGACTCAGACCGGCGATGGGGCGGCTATGTCTTCAGATGCTTTGTGGAGGCTTGATAGGTTCTCCAAGATCTTCACCACCACATTCAGCGGTGCTTCATCAGAGGATCCTCGGGATTTCTTATTCAGCTGCCCTGAGATCCTTAGGACTATGGGTATTGTGGAGACCAATGGGGTCGACTTCATCACTTTCCGGCTTGCAGGATCCGCCAAGACTTGGTGGAGGGACTATTGCCTATCTAGACCAGCAGGGTCTCCAGCATTGACATGGGATCAGTTCACGGAGTTGTTTTTGGAGAAGTTTCTCCCAGTTACTCAGCGGGAGGCACTACGCAGGCAGTTCGAGTGCCTCTAGCAGGGCTCTATGACAGTCACACAGTATGAGACTCGGTTCATTGATCTGGCACGCTATGTTGTTGTTATACTCCCCACCGAGAGGGAGAGGTGCGGAGGTTTATTGATGGATTGATTCAGCCGATCCGTCTCCAGATGGCTATGGGAGCTGGTAGTGAGATTTCTTTTCAGGAGGCGGCCAATGCGGCCCGTAGAGTTGAGATGGCTCTTGCACGGGGAGGTGGTCATGGGTCAGACAAGAGACCCCGTCATGCAGGTAGATTCAGTGGTACCTCGTCTGGAGGTGGGGATTCTTATGGTAGAGGCCATCCTCCGAGGCCCTTTCAGTCAGCCCTACAGGTCTCACATGGTACTTCAGGTGGTCGTGGCTCTCAGCCGCAGTCTTCTGACCAGCAGCTTTTCAGTTCACCATCAGCACCTATCAGCGCACCACCACTCCGTTATTCTCAGTAGCCGAGGGCTTGTTACACGTGTGGCGACACGAGACATATTGCCAGGTATTGCCCTCGAGCTTCTGACTGCTCTCAGCAGCAGGGTCCTCGTCCTATGATTCAGGCATCAAGTGATCCACAGGCCGCCCAGCCAGCTAGAGGCGAGGGTAGAGGTTATAGAGGTGGAGGTAGAGATCATAGAGGTGGAGCTCGGACCGCCAGAGGTAGAGGCCANGTGAGATTTCCTTTCAGGAGGCGGCCAATGCGGCCCGCAGAGTTGAGATGGCCCTTGCACGGGGAGGTGGTCAGGTGTCGGATAAGAGGCCTCGTCATTCTGGTAGGTTCAATGTTACCTCGTTTGTAGGTAGGGATTCTTATAGTAGAGGCCATCCACCGAGACCCTTTCAGTCAGCACTCCAGGTTTCTCATGGTACTCCAAGCGGTGGTGGTTCTCAGCAGCATTACTCTGATCAGCAGTCCATCAGTGCACCGCCACTTCAGAGTTTCCGGGGAGGACATACAGGTCGACAGGGCCAACAGTCTCAGCAGCCGAGGGCTTGTTATGGTTGTGGTGACCCGAGTCACATCATCAGATTTTGCCCATGAGCCTCGGGTAGTTCTCAGCAGCAGGGTCCTCGCCCCATGATTCAGGCACCAGGTGATCCACAGCTCGCCCAGCCAGCTAGAGGCGGGAGTAGGGATCATAGAGGTGGAGGTAGAGACCGTAGAGGTGGAGCTCGGACCGGCAGAGGTAAGGGTCAGCCAGTAACCGATCGTCCTAGGGACATGGTTCAGGGAGGTGGGGCCCAGCCCCGGTGTTATGCTTTGCCAGCCAGGCCAGAGGCTGAGTCTTGAGACGCTGTTATTACAGGTACTATTCTGGTCTGTGATAGGGATGCTTCAGTGCTATTTGACCCTGGGTCTACGTATTCATATGTGTCATCCTATTTTGCACCCTACCTGGTTATGCCTAGTGATGCTTTGGATATTCCTTTTTATGTATCTACACCGGTGGGGGATTCTATAGTGGTCGACAGAGTTCATCGTTCCTGTGTGGTAGTATTTGAGGGTCTTGGGACCCATGTTGATTTATTGCTCTTAGACATGGTGGATTTCGATGTTATATTAGGGATGGATTGGTTGTCCCCGTATCATGCTATCTTGGATTGTCACGCCAAGACCGTGACCTTGGACTTGCCGGATTTGCCCCGATTGGAGTGGAGAGGGACCCAGGTCATGCCACTCGCAGTGTTATCTCATATGTGAAGGCTCGACGCATGGTCGAGAAGGGGTGTTTAGCTTATCTAGCGTATGTTCGCGATTCCAGCACAGAGGTCCCTTCTATTGATTCTGTTCCTATTGTTCGGGAGTTCCCCGAGGTTTTCCCTTCAGACCTGCTGGGTATGACGCCCGACAGGGATATTGATTTTTGTATTGACCTGGCTCCGGGCACTCAGCCCATTTCCATTCCGCCGTATCGCATGGCCCCGCCGGAGTTGAAGGAGTTAAAGGACCAGTTGCAAGACTTGCTAGAGAAGGGTTTTATCAGGCCTAGTGTTTCTCCTTGGGATGCGCCGGTGTTATTTGTGAAGAAAAAGGATGGATCGATGAGGATGTGCATTGATTACTGGCAATTGAACAAAGTGACGATAAAGAACAAGTATTCACTGCCAAGGATTGATGATTTGTTTGACCAGCTTCAAGGTGCGAAGGTGTTTTCCAAGATAGACTTGAGATCTGGCTACCATCAGCTGANATGATTTGTTTGACCAGCTTCAGGGTGCAAAAGTGTTTTCAAAGATAGACTTGAGATCTGGCTACCATCAGCTGAGGATTAGGGCATCCGATGTCCCTAAGACAGCATTCCGCACTCGATACGGGCATTATGAGTTCCTGGTCATGTCGTTTAGGTTGACCAATGCCCCAGCAGCATTCATGGAGTTGATGAACCGAGTGTTCAGGCCATATTTGGACATGTTCGTGATAGTCTTTATTGATGATATTCTAGTGTACTCCCGCAGCCAGGAGGAGCACGAGCAGCACCTCAGAGTAGTTCTTCAGACTCTGAAGGATAGTCAGTTGTATGCGAAGTTCTCGAAGTGCGAGTTCTGGTTGAGTTCGGTTGCATTTCTGGGTCATGTTGTATCAGCAGAGGGTATTCAGGTGGACCCGAAGAAGATTGAGGCAGTCAAGAATTGGCCTCGACCAGCATCAGCTACAGAGATTCGGAGTTTCTTGGGGTTAGCAGGTTACTATCGTCGGTTCGTGGAGGGGTTTTCATCTATTGCAGCCCCGATGACCAGATTGACCCAGAAGGGTGCCCAGTTCAGATGGTCGAATGAGTGCGAGGCGAGCTTTCAGAATCTCAAGACAGCTCTGACTACGGCACCGATATTGGTTTTGCCCACAGGTTCAGGGCCTTATACAATCTATTATGATGCTTCCCGTATTGGGCTTGGTGCAGTATTGATGCAGGATGGCAGAGTCATCGCCTATGCTTCGAGGCAGTTGAAGATCCACGAGAAGAATTACCCGGTTCATGATCTCGAGTTGGCAGCCATTGTTCATGCTTTGAAGATTTGGAGGCATTACCTATATGGTGTGACATGTGAGGTGTACACGGATCACAAGAGTCTGCAATACTTGTTCAAGCAGAAGGAGTTGAACTTGAGGCAGCGGAGGTGGTTGGAGCTATGGAAGGACTATGATGTTACTATTTTGTACCACCCGGGGAGAGCCAATGTGGTGGCCGATGCATTGAGTAGGAAGTCCACCAGCGTAGGTAGTCTTGCTTATATTCCGGTTAGCCAGAGACCGCTTGCTTTGGATGTTCAGGCCTTGGCCAATCGATTGGTGAGATTAGATATTTCTGAGCCTAGCCGAGTGTTAGCTTGCACGGTAGCTCGTTCTTCTTTATTGGAGCATATCCGTGATCGGCAGTTTGATGGTCCCCATTTGTGTGTCCTGAGAGACACGGTGCAGCGTGGAGGTGCCACGAAGGTGACCTTAGATGATGATGGTGTTTTGAGGTTGCAGGGACGAGTTTGTGTGCCAAATGTCGATGGGATTCGAGAGTTGATCTTAGCGGAGGCCCATAGTTCTCGGTATTCTATTCACCCGGGCGCTGCGAAGATGTATCAGGCAGCTTTATTGGTGGCGTAGGATGAAGAAAGATATTGTTGCATATGTGGCTCGGTGTTTGAACTGTCAGCAGGGTAAGTATGAGCATCAGAGGCCTGGTGGGTTGTTTCAGAGGATTGAGCTTCCCGAGTGGAAGTGGGAGAGGATTACTATGGATTTCGTTACTGGACTTCCGATGACTCGGAAGAAGTTTGATGCTATTTGGGTCATTGTTGATAGGTTGACCAAGTCAGCGCATTTTATTCCTGTTGCAGCCACCTATTCATCGGAGAGGTTAGCTGAGATCTACATCCGAGAGATTGTTCGCCTTCATGGGGTGCCGGTATCTATTATTTCGGATCGGGGTACGCAATTTACTTCGCGCTTCTGGAGAGCAGTTCAGCAGGAGTTGGGCACCCAGGTTCATTTGAGCATAGCGTTCCATCCTCAGACGGACGGCCAGTCCGAGAGGACTATTCAGATATTGGAGGATATGCTCCGAGCCTGTGTCATTGATTTCGGATGCTCGTGGGACCAGTTCTTACCTTTAGCAGAGTTCGCCTACAACGACAGCTACCAGTCCAGCATTCAGATGGCTCCATTTGAGGCGTTGTATGGTAGGCGATGTCGGTCTCCAGTTGGATGGTTTGAGCCGGGAGAGGCTCGGTTATTGGGTACAGATTTAGTTCAGGAGGCCTTGGATAAGGTCAAGATCATTCAGGACAGGCTTCGTTCGGCTCAGTCGCGGCAAAAGAGTTATGCGGATCGTAAGGTTCGAGATGTAGCTTTCATGGTTGGTGAGCAGTTCTTGCTCCGAGTGTCGCCTATGAAGGGCGTGATGAGATTTGGGAAGACGGGCAAGCTTAGCCCTAGGTTCATTGGCCCATTTGAGATTCTCGATCGTGTGGGAGAGGTGGCTTACAGACTTGCCTTGCCGCCCAGCTTGTCAGCCGTGCATCCAGTGTTTCATGTGTCCATGCTTCGGAGGTATCACGGTGATCCAGCCCACGTGTTAGATTTCAGCACTGTCCAGTTGGACAAGGATTTGTCTTACGAGGAGGAGCCGGTAGCTATTCTAGACCGGCAGGTTCGACAGTTGAGGTCGAAGAGCTTTCCTTCAGTGCGTGTTCAATGGAGAGGTCAGCCTCCTGAGGTATCGACCTGGGAGTCCGAGTCTGATATGCGGAGCCGTTATCCTCACCTATTTCCCGACTCAGGTACTTCTTTCTTTTGTCCGTTCGAGGACGAACGGTTGTTTTAGAGGTGGAGAATGTGACAACCCAAAGGGTCATCACCGGACTTCCTCCTATCTCCGTGCTTCTGAGGCCTTGAAAACCTCGCTTTTAGTTGCCTCAATTTGTGTGCGCAGTCCGGGCGCGAAGCCGAAAAGCTTTTATGTTGAAATATGTGAACTTTGTGAAAAATTTGAAGAATTTTGATATTAATATTGCTAAAGTTGACTTTGGTCAATATTTTTGGTAAACGGACCCAGACCCGTGATTTGGCGGTCCCGGAGGGTCCGTAGAAAAATATGAGACTCGGGCATATGCCCGGAGTCGAATTACGAGGTCGAGAGCCCGAGAAATGAATTTTTCTGTGAAATTGTTTTTCTGAAATTCTTAAGGAAAATGGAAATGAAAATTGATTAAAAAATTATGGTATCGGGCTCGTATTTTGGTTCCGACACCCGGTACAAGTCTTAAATATGTGTTAAACGCTTTCTGTAAAGTTTGGTCGAAATCGGACGTCATTTGACGTGTTTCGGACCTAAATATCTAAAGTTAGAAGTTTAAGAAGTTTGAAATGAAAATGATGATTTTG
>NW_017674991.1:10532-35711 GCF_001879085.1 Nicotiana attenuata
CCCCCCCAGTATTCCCCTACGCGATCGCATTACAACCCACGCGATCGCGTTGACCATTCTGTGTAACCCTTCGCGATCGCATCTCTACATCCGCGATCGCGTAGGGTAAATTCGCCCAGTTATTTTAAAGCCTAAAAACAGAACCAGTGACGGGATTTCTTCATTCTTTTCACACGAGCTCTCCTCTTAAACCCTCCATACACGAAATTCAAGCTCTCCTTCCTCCATAACTCTTTGGGTAAGTAATCTTAACATCATTCCCTCGTTATTTCTTCATCTAATTACTAATTTCCTAGCCCTAAATCATGAAATCAAAGTAGAAATTAAGGGTTTTGGGTAGAGTTAGGGCTTGGAGGATTTTGGGTGATTCAACCTCAATTTGGGGTCGAATCTTGAAATAAATTATATATTTGAACTCGTGGGGTTATGGGTGATTGGATTTTGGTCTGAGCCTCGTGTTTGGACCATGTGGGACCGGTGTCGAATTTTGGTGTGTTGGGATAATGATTGGAAATTTCATTTCTAGGCTATGAGATTATGTTTTTGAGCCCTTATTGATATTATTGAACTAATTATGACTAGATACCATTGTTCCGGAGTCGGATTGTAGAGGAAAGGCGGTATTTGAGGGTTGATTGCTATTCTTTGGACCGAGGTAAGTGTTTGTTCTAACCTTGGCTTGAGGGAATAGGATTAGGATGCTATTTGCTACTTGCTAAATGTGGAGTACGGTGTATAGACATGGTGACGGTTGTCTATGCACCGGAGTCTAGCATGACCGTGAGTCTTAATTGCTTTTAATTCGAATGATGTGACACAACTACCTTGTTTAATCTATAAATTTCATATAATGTGAACGATTGAGGAAGAATTGTGATTGGTATATTTTGGAGCGTGGGCTCGAACAAGAATGTGATAGTTGAGAAAGAAGTGATTTAAAAGAGGATGTGTTGTGATTATTCCCTTGCCGGGACGTGTAGATTAGTATTATGTACTCTCCCTTGCCGGGATATTTGGGCTGTTAGCTGTACCCTTGTTGGGTTAAAGTGTTATGTTGACGAATTCTCCTAATGGGGCCTTCTTTACAAGTCAGATATTTTGAATTATAATATGGGATCGTGTGGCACGCCGTCCACCTATATACTATAATATGGGATCGTGTGGCACGTCGTCCACTATATATGTTATGAAATGGGATCGTGTGGCACGCCGACCACTTATGTACCATAATATGGGATCGTGTGGCACACCGTCCACTATATATGTTATGAAATGGGAACGTATGGCGCGCCGACCACTTATGTATTATAATAGGGGATCGTGTGGCACGCCGTCCACTATATATATCATGGAAACCCGGAGTAGTTCTGTTGTTATTTCTAATAATTCGTCTTTATCTGTTATCCCCGAGCATGCCCCCTTCCCAGCTTTACTTGATATCTTCTGTTGTTATTTCCGTTGTTTTGTATATGTATATATATCTGTACAGGTTGTTTTGGTAGGTCCTGTCTAGCCTCGTCACTACTTCGCCGGGGTTAGGCCAGGCACTTACCAGCACATGGGGTCGGTTGTGCTGATGCTACACTCTATGCATTTTTGTGCACAGATCAGGGAGCAGCTTTCGGACCGCAGCAGTAGGATTGCCGGGAGCTATCTTCAGTCCAGGGACTCACGAGGTAGCCTAGTAGGCATTCGCAGGCCGAAGTCCCTTCTATGTTTTAGTTTGTTTACCTTGTATCGAACAAACACTATGTATTTCCTTTCAGACTTGTTTTTAGCATTCTATAGTAGTCCGTGAGCTAGTGACACCAGACTCTGGGTAGGACTATGTTTCAAATTTCCGCACTTTTGGTTTTCAGTTGTGTTAATCTAAAATCTTCCGCTTATTTATTGTTCTCGTTTATTATATTGTTTGAATGACATTAGTAAAAAAAATAAATGTTTTAACTGTTGGCTTGCCTAGCTCCGATAGTAGGCGCCATCACGACTCCCGATGGTGAAAAATCCGGGTCGTGACAGTATCGATGAAGGAGTTTTGTTCTAAAAAGGAATATTTTAAGGATAAAATAGTAAAAATCTTGGTCAAACTTAAAGTGCTTATAAGCTAAAAATTCATAAGCTAGGGGTGACCAGCTTATGACTTTTGGCTTATTTTTGACTTATAAGCACTTTTAACTTTATCAAACGCGTAGATAAGCCGAAAAGTGCTTATAAGCTAGTTTGACCAGCTTATAACCTTAGCCAAACACCCTCTTTGTCACGATCCAAAATCCACTAAGGGTCGTGAGGGTCCGGAACCAAAATATGATTCTTTTGGGCTCAAACTACACAAATAGGTATAAAAAAAAACAGTTACCATACTATATATAACGCCATAAAACCTGGCGCTATATATTAACGATAACTGCACCGTTAATGTATAGCGCCAGGTTTTATGGCGTTGTACAGGAAAAACTGACACAGCCTGGTATAGCGCCATAAAAACTGGCGCTATAAGACCGATGCTATTCCGTTGTGACATTCTTTAACATGTTAAGTTGTTAACCACGCGCACAATACAACAAACTAAGCTGCCACCTTAAGTTATCCATCTTAGTTTATTTATTATTTCAGTTGAATTTCTTATTTGGATCTTTATGAGTCCACCTAAATCACCTCTTATTTTAAAATTAATATTTACATTTTACTACTATTTTGCTAATAAATATGTTATTTATTATAAGTACATGGTAACTATGTTCTTATTTATTGCTCGGCGTTTTAACAGTTCAAATAGTACTAACTTTATGATGGAACTGTGATACATTAATAATACGCATAACATTAGTAAAATTTATGTGCGTACACACATAAATTAAAAAATATTGCATACCATATAAGAAATTAAAAAATTGCAAATTTCAATTTTCAAAGTCAGCTAATATAGAGATGGAAGAGTATCTTACCACTAATAGATGAATTTGCAATTTTTTAATTTCTTATATGATATGCGATATTTGCTTTGAAGCTTGATTAATTTTAATTTGCACCAATTTGGAGAGTAAAGCACTATCCGACAAAAAATATTCTTTAAACCCAAAAATATATCGCTCTACCGTAATCTTTGATGATTAATTTGTAATCACTAATATAAATAACATAGTAAGTAAGAAGATGATATAATCAGGAAAAAAATAGATTAGTAAATAAATCTAAAGTGCTACTAACATTTATGAACATTGAGCTTGAATAACATATATTCTAATTTTATTAGAGCAATACGATCTAATATGTTAAACAATCTCGATTATAATTTAATTAAAATAATATTTTTAATATAGACTGCCCATCGCGCAGCTATAACTACTAATATATTCTAATTGTGCATGTGTGTACGCACATAAATTTTACTAATGTTATGCGTATTATTAATGTATCACAGTTCCATCATAATTTTAGTACTATTTGAACTGTTAAAACGCCGAGCAATAAATAAGAACATAGTTACTATGTACTTATAATAAATAACATATTTATTAGCAAAATAGTAGTAAAATGTAAATATTAATTTTAAAATAAGAGGTGATTTAGGTGGACTCATAAAGATCCAAATAAGAAATTCAACTGAAATAATAAATAAACTAAGGTGGATAACTTAAGGTGGCAGCTTAGTTTGTTGTATTGTGCGCGTGGTTAACAACTTAACATGTTAAAGAATGTCACAACGGAACAGCATCGGTCTTATAGCGCCAGTTTTTATGGCGTTATATATAGTATGACAACTTTTTTTTTTTATACTTATTTGTGTAGTTTGAGTCCAAAAGAACCACATTTTAGTTCCGGACTCAGGGTCGTGATGGCGCCAGACACCACTCTCAGGCAAGACAACCAAAATAGTTAATTAAATTCTCGTTTTAATACTCTTAAGATCTATGATTTTCCTTCAACTTTACCAATAACAAGATAATCGCTTCAATTCAAATTAAATGATAAGCAGTTAATACAAAATACTTCATAACCATCCCAGAACCCGGTGTCACAAGTGCATGAGCAATTTCTAAGAATTCGTATAAAGTACTACAGCTGTCCGGAACACAAATTGGACAGAAAGTAAATACAATTCTGAGAGAGAGACTATTCTAGCTGCGGGTCGCCTCGAGGAAATACAGCTCACCTAGTCTCCGGGTCACCCATGCTGCTACACCCAGTAGGCCAATAAAAGTACCTGTACCTGTGCAACAAAATGCACAGCAAGTGTAGCATAAGTACGAAAACAACGTGTACTCAGTAAGTATCCCGCCTAATCTAGAAGAAGTAGAGACGAGATGGCAACTTCGACACTTACTAATGGTCCAATAATAACATTATTAATGCGATAACTCACGGATTTATTAAGAACAACAGCAGATTCAAATGAGTCACTAAACAGGTAAAAGTTCTTTTTTATTAAAAGTTTCCGGATTCATAATCCATTAATCAACAATTATCTCAAGTCGGGTGAGCAGATATCAATATCAATAAATCGCAAGGCAAGCAATACAGACATGCGCAAATCATGCCGAGGACGTACGGCCCGATGCAACAACATTTAAACTGTGCACTGCCAGAGGGTCGAATGGCGCGAACCATAGATGCATCTATTTAATCTACCGAGGCGTTCGGCCCGTTCCATAATAGATAAACACAGTCAACCAATCAAATTAATAATTCATCAAGGAGCGAATATTCAGGAAAAGGCAAGTTTCTCTTTTAAAAGTCAAGAAATGATATCTAGCCCTTTTTAAAAATTCATTTACACATTCGATATGTTTTATGCATTTTAAGTTTGTCAACAAGGTTGCAAGTATTACAAGAAAATATGCTTTTGGGACCTAAACTACCCGGACTAAAGAATAATAGTAGCTACGCACGGACCCTCGTCACCTCGTGCGTACGTAGCCCCCGCAAATAGGAGCACATAACCAATTAACTCACCTATGGGGACAATTCCCTCTTACAAGGCTAGAAAGGAGACTCACCTCGCTCCAAAGCGTACTTCCAATACCAAGAACGAGCTCAAACTCTCAATTTGGAGCCGAACGATTCAATACTAGATAAACGTGGTAAGAACTAGTCAATACAAGCTCGCAAGATCGCATTCTAACTATTTAAGCAATTTTCCAACCTTAAACACAAGTTTCCTAAAATTCGACCCCGGGCCCACGTGCCCGGATTCCGAAATTTTTCGAAGGATGTTGTTCTTTATAACCTAAGGATAAAGAATATACGATTTCTACTTCATTCTACAACAAATTTCGTGGTTGAATCTTGTTTTTAACAAAACTCTAGGTTTTATTTTTTTCCCATGATTTTCACTAATTTTTATGCGTTAATCTACCCAAAACTCAAGCACTAAACTCACATTAATTAGAAATAACTTACCTCACAAATGCTAGGCGGAATCACCCCTCCAAGAGCTCCAAAATCGCCCAAGAAATGAGTGAAAATGAACAAAAATGGCCTAGAGCCCGAATAAATGAAGGCCACTGCCTTCTGCGATTTCCGCATGTGCGGTCCTGGGCCGCACCTGCGACCACTGCTTCTGCGGAAAGAAGACCGCTTTTGCGGTCTGGGCCGCTTCTGCGGACAGGCCCACCGCTTCTGCGGTTCCGCTTCTGCGGATTTAGGGCCGCATCTGCGGTCTTGGGCTGCCTGGACTTGGGCCGCTTCTGCGATAGATGGACCGCTTCTGCGGTCTCGCACCTGCGGTTATGACAGCAACCAGCAGCTTCAGCCTTCCCAAAAATTCCATTTTGATCTGTTAACCACCCGGAATCCACCCGAGGCCCCCCCGGGACCCCATCCAATAATACCAACGGGTCCCAAAACACATTACGGACTTGCTCGAAGCCTCAAATCATATCAAACAACGCTAAAATTACGAATCGGCCCCTAATCCAAGCTTTATGAACTTTAGAATTTCAAACTTCTACTTTCGAGGTTTAAACCTATCAAATCACGTCCGATTGACTTCAAATTTTGCACACAAGTCATATTCGACATTACGGACCTACTCCAACTTTCGGAATCGGATTCCGACCCCGATATCAAAAAGTCCACCTCCGGTCAAACTTCTCAAAAACCTTCAAATTTCTATCTTTAGCCAAATGGCTCCAAAATGCTCCATGGACATCCGAATTCACTTCCGATCGCGCTCCCAACTCCAGAATCACCATACGGAGCTACTCCCAGACTCGGAATCCCAAACGGACATCGATAACACTGAAATGCACTTCAATCCAAACTTATGAAATTTTTATCAAAATGCTAACTTCCACAATAGGCGCCAAAACGCTCCCGGGTCATCCAAAATACGATCCGGGCATACGCCCAATTCCGAAATCATCATACGAACCTATTGGAACCTTCAGATCCCGATTCCGAGGTCGTTTACTCTGAAATCCAATCTTAGTCAATTCTCTCAACTTAAAGCTTCCGGAAATGAGAATTTCCTCTCCAAGTTAACTCCGAACTTTCCGAAATTTAATTCCGACCATGCGTACAAGTCATAATGCCTGAATTGAAGCTGCTAATGGCCTCAAACTGCTGAACGGCGCGCTAGAGCTCAAAACGACCGGTCGGGTCGTTACATTCTTAATATGTAACTGTCAGTCCATTTCAGAACACATAAACCTAATATAATAGTGTCACAAAAAAAAATAAAAAAAATTAATAACAGTAAATCCATTGCAAATTGACAACAAAACTTAATTAATAATAGTAAATTAAACTACGGATCACAACCGAATTAAAATGATAACAATAAACCATTTGCAAAGTACGACATAATTTAATCAGTAAGAGTAAATACATTTGAAAACTCCAATCATGTAAGCTACTAAGCTAGCATAGCCATAAATTCTCGAATTTATTTTAAAAAATCTGATTTGGATGAAGTTTGGTTTAAAAATAAAAATATGTTTGGACATAATTTTTCAAAATATTTTTCACTTTTTTTTAAAAGACATAAAATATGACTTATACCATAACTTTAAAAACTATCAAAAATACCAAATACTCTGAAGAAAATTCATACAAAACAAGCTAAACAAATCTGAAGAAAATTCATACAAAACAAGTGAAATAAATTTGAAGAAAATTTATACAAACATTAGCAAATTTTAGCAAATTACCTTCAAATTTTGTCTTTGTGATGGATTGCCACAGATTGGCACAACAACTTTGGGGAATGTTTTCTTCTTTTTATAGAGAAGGACAACGTCGCCTGAGTTTAACGAGGAAAAAGTAGGTAGACATTGATTAGTTGGATCATAATAACCGAAAGTGGGCTTTTTTATAAAATACAAAAGTATGGGATAATTTTTGAAATTTTTAAAAAAATCAAATGGTAATATTTTGGGCCAAAAACGGCTCTTTAGCTGGTTCTGAAATTTGGGTTTTAGGATTTGGAAATTTGCTAAAATATGGATAAAATCTATAAACAAATAGGCATTTACCAAAAAAATTGAAAACTATTTGATAAAATTTATGGCCAAACGGAAGCTAAGAGTGCAAACTTTAGGCGTTGTAATTTTCATTTCGTTTTCCATTTGGTAAAGCATGCCGCTACGCCGTGCTCCTTAATCAACATGGTATAGTTAGTGGGTGTTTGGACATAAGAATTGTAAAATTTCGAAAGAAGTGAAAAATTTTTTAAGTGAAATCAGTATTTGGAAATTAGAGTTATATTTGGACATGAATAATTTTGGGTTATTTTTAAGTTTTTGTGAGTAATCTGAGTGAAAATTTTGAAAAACAGTTCATTGGAGTTTTTTAAATTTTCGAAAAATTCCAAAACTCATCTTCAAGTGAAATTGGAAATTTTATAGCCAAATACTGATTTCGAAAAAAATTAAAAAAAAAATTCGGAAAAAAGTGAAAAAAAGTTCTCATGGCCAAACGGGCTCTCATAAGAAATTTTTCCCTCTTTTTCAAAAAATTTTCACTTTTTTCCCGAAATCAACGTTTGTTCATAAAATTTCCAATTTTCACTTGAAGATGCACTTTGGAATTTTTCGAAAATTTGAAAAACTCCAAAAAGTTGTTTTTCAAAATTTTCACTCAGATCAGTCACAAAACTTCAAAAACAACCCAAAATTATATTGATGCCCAAACACAACTTTGAATTTCAAATACTATTTTCACTTGAAAAAAATTTTCACCCTTTTTTTAAATTTTACAATTCTTATGTCCAAACAAACGCCCACTTAGTCTTCCACAGACTGATATGGAATATGGATGGAGACGAGGGTCCGTCAATTTCCAGTACTACTACAGACTATTTTAGACCCTTCCCAACAAATCAGAGTCATAATTTATCTGGAGTTCTCATAAACATGACTCAAGAGACACACAAGACCTGTTGCTCCCAGTTTCTGGTGCCTGCACAAAAGCTGCCCCTGCCAGCAGTCAAAATATTAGTAACCTGCAAAAGTAATATATTAGAACTTTTGTTGAAAGTAATACTATTTGACACGAATTCAATTACTTGCTAAAGTGAAAAAGGTATTATCACGTAGTCCAAGCAAATGAAGATTTTTTTGGATCAGTGCATGTTTTGTTACTATTCTTTAATTAGCACTCCCAAAAGAATATGCAATTTTCATATTTCGTTTTATATTAATGTTAATATCATATATATGGCAAAGGGGGACTGTTTCTGTTGCGCTTATATTGGCTGCAAAAGCATTACCTCCAATTGGTTGGTTACTTATATAGAAAAAGTTCAGAGATCATACTATTTTACAGACCTATCTAAAATACTAAGAAGATATCATCACCTATGGTAACACATAATGCTTCAGTGTCTTTATTAGTTGACCACGATATTTTTCACAAGCATCTAAGTGAGCTCACGATGTTCCTGATGACTGTCCAATGCATTTCCTGCAACTTTTGCTATATTACATTTGGACGCATCTACAAGTTTCTGAAACATCAGTACTTAACACGTAATCATATTGGCTTCTTAACAATAAGAAACGGTAACTAAAAACTGTAGTCTCGTGTCTAAATCTTCATTACACACTAAAAAGAAAAGTTATCCCAATTTCATATAACCTGATAATGGAGGAAAACCTACATTCCTACTTTCCCCCGATCGAAATGCATAAATGTACCTTATATTGTGCTTATTAAAATAGCACGGGCTAGTCAGTTTTCGGACTGGTAATTAAAAAATAACCAGCGTTTGTAAAGTCATTGAAAAATAGCCACTATTTTGCTGCAACACGGAAAGTTCCAGCATAATATATTAGAGATTGGTGCACATGTGTATGAACTTCCAGCATATTATGCTAGAACTCCAACATATTCCAGCATAATATACTGGAGATCGGAGCACCTGTGTATGAACTTCCTGTAAAGAATAGCAGAAGAAGAGTATTATTTGGAAACCTTCTGCTAGCCCAAGATCATTAAATTAGATTGGAGGATTCAACTAAAGAAGAGCAAGCTTGAAAAGGGAAGAGAGATTTTTGAAAGGAGAACTTTGTTATTAAAGAAGACTTTCCTGAATTTGGCTTGGTTACAAATGAACAAGACATCCCCTATTTATACTAGCATATGGATGATTCTAGATATGATTCTTGATAATGTACAAAGAAGATTCTAGCAACCTTATCTTCTAACAACACTCTAGAATATCTAGACATGTCTTATCTTCCCACAACTGTTTAGCCGAAAAATAGGATTTCAGTCAAAGCTTTATTTTTAGAAGAACTCGGGTTACTGATAATCGGAAATGAATAAAAGAAATGGATTTTGATAACCAATAGATAGCAGAAAATAAAGTAAACCAGTATATTCAGATGATATTGTGTGTCTACAAATGAACAGTCTTCTCCCTTTTATAGCTATTTTTAAGGTATAAGTTTTGCCTTTGTCATAATAAGGTCATTATGGACGATTAAATGCATTAAATGCTACGTTACATAATCATTGCAATTTAATACAGATCCTCTAGCGTTTTCAGTATTTAATGCTTATCAAACACTGTATCTGGGCCCCCTGTGTTGTCAGGTTCATTCTTCTCAGCTTTTAGACTTAAATAGGTACGAGCATCGAGTCTTGTGAATATTTGCTCGTGCCTCTTCTTGTGCTCCCGCTCGTATCTATTGCAACTCGTGTCACTTTGCTTAATCACTATTCTTTGACCTACCTACGTGTCATGACATGTCATTTTTCAATCACTTTGATATGCATAAACTCAGTTTTACCCAATACAGATAGCCCCCCCACTTGCCATTTATTCATCAATTGAATATTTGGGAAGTGGATTTCATTGAAGCGGGAATATTTACCGCCATTAATGCTATGATAGAATAGATGCTTCAATTGTCACTTTCATTTAATGCTTGTTACACGTGGCGCCCTCTTATTGGCTCTGCAACTTTGCAGAGCCTTTTTAAGGCTTTTTTATGGCTTCACTAATCACGAAGCGACAGTTCTCATTATGACATTTCCATCATTGTACCTTTTCCTTTGACGGTTACTTCCTAGTATAATTTAGTTTTGTGCCTTTGTCTTTTCTTCATAAAGCTTTCAGAATATTAAATTCTTGTTTCCATCTTCCTCGTAAAACTCTTAGAATATTCAATTCTTACTGCCATGGCTTCGCCAAACCCTAACCCTATGAGAGTCTCCATAGTTGACAACTTTCCCGCTGCTCCTAATAGGAGTAGAAGAGGGGGGTGGTAGACTACGTAATTTAGGGTCTTCATCCAGTTCTAGTCCTTCTTCTAGAACTAGAGGTTCTGTTTCACATAGATCTTCCTCTAGAGGTAAAGAATTCTCTGAGCCTCTTCGTGAACCTCTAGTAGAGGAGATAATTCCTGCGGAATTTTCCTTCTATAATGATAGAGAATTTCTTAGAAACCAAGTATCTTCCTTAGATCATTCTGATATTTACCCAACTCAGATCATTGAAGGTCTGATTCCTTTAGTTCGTACAGACTGTCATTGGAGTCAGGATTTTCCCATCATAATCCCTAATGCGAACCAAAGAATCACCTCTTATTTGACGGGATTTTCCTTTGTTTATACATATCCTTTTACCTTGGGATTCAAACCTGCTATTGACCCTGTCATCCTAGAATTCTGTCATTTTTTCGACGTATGTTTAGGTCAGATAGGCCCTATTGTATGGAGGGTTGTTGCCTGTTTGAGCCACTTGAGCAATGTGGCCGGTGTGCCTTTCACTTTCTCCCATCTAATTCATCTTTACTCCCCCAGACTTTTTCGCAATGGCGTTTTTACTTTAGTAGCTAGGAGCAAAAGAGTTATGGTTAGTCCAGAGGATGACAGGGACCGTGGCTGGTATGCCCGGTTTGTTGCTGCCCCCACCGTTGGTTTGGTGGGTGAGGAAAACGTTCCCTTTCCCGAAAAGTGGAATTTTGCACGTGAGTAATTTTCTCGTACCTTTTTTCTCTTTAATTTTGATGACTATTTATTTTAATTTTCCTTTTCTTTTTCAGCAACCATGAGAATTGTGGATGATATTCCCAATTTCCGTGTTTGGGTAGGAAAAATGTTGAATGCTGCCCCAATGGAGGTTAGGTCTTGGAAGGCTCTTTCCCAACGATTTGGTTGGAAAGTAAAAACTCACGGTAAAAGGTTTTTTTTTTTTACATATTGCTTTTTTTCCTCTGAACTTATTTTAATCCTTCTTTTTATCAGGATTTGCGATTCGAGGGATTACTGCCGAGGCGATCGCGGCTTCTCGTATCTCTTTGGAAAAGGCCCAGGAAATAATTTTGGGTTCTTCATCGAAAAGAAAAGTCGTTGATGGCCAAGACTCTAAAGAGGAGGAAGATGAGGGTTCATTGATAACGAGGCCGCGAGCTCGTAGACGTATTATCTCTGATGATGAAGCATCCCCCCGTCATTCTGTTCCTCTCACCGAGTCTATTGAAGCCCCGGTGGTGATCCCTGATGATGATGTTGATGATGTTCCCGCTACTGCTCATGATTCTGTTGAGCAACTTTTTGATCGCGGGTTTGGTAGTGAAGATTTTGGTCCGGTTTCTGATGAAGCACCCCTGGCTTCTTTTGCCACTTCCGTTCCCGTGACTCCTTCTTTGCCAATCATTGCTGTTTCTGTTCCTCCCCAGGCTATTTTTACCACTTCCACTGTTCCTCCTTCAACGATTACTTCCACTGTTCCTCCTTCAACGATTCCTCCTCCACCCGTTCATCATACTGAGGTTGGTTCCTCGAGTGGAAATATTGTTATGAAGCAAGTCACCATTGAAGTCCCTGCTGAGGGTAACCTTTTAAGGAAATCAGATCAAGCAGATGTGTGGCTAAAGCCTTTGATTGGTCCAGTCAAAAAGGCTAAGCTTGAGAGTCAGAGTTCTTTGACCTTGATGAATGACATAGTGCATGCTTCTTTAAAGGTACTCCTTTTTTGCAAACTTTATTTTATCCTTCTCCTATTTTCAGGATTCTCATCTTCCCTTTTCTTTTAGGTTAATTTAATTGGCACAGAGATGATGAAAAGAGTTACCCTTTTAGAGCAATTAATGCGTGACTATCAGATGGAGGCGGATAATTGGAAGGGGCAGTGTGACAGTCTTCAAATTGATGTGGAAACCTTAGAAGAAAGCAGAAGTACCTTGGAGCAGCAGGTAAGGGTCTTGACTTCAGAGCTGGCAGTTGTAAAAGCTTCTTTAAGTCAAGCAAGCAAAGAAAAGTTACGTCTTGAAACCTCTTTTTCTGAGCAACTTTCCAAGGCTAGTGAGGAGATTAGAGAGTTGAAGGCTCTCTTGGCTGAGAAAGAAACGTATGCTGGAGAACTTGTGCAAACACTGCCACAAACTCAAGAATATCTCCGGGAATCTTCTGATAAGGTTCGTTTTTAGAGAGTTCTCAAGCTGCTCCCAAGCTTCTCAGGAATCTGCCTTAGCTGAAAATGAAAAATTAAGAAATGAAGTTGCTGATTGGGAAAGAGACTATGAGATCCTTGAAGAGAAATCGCCATTGAAGTGAGTTGGGCGTTTTTAAATTCTCGCCATGATACCCTCGTTCAAGTTAGCCAGGAGAATTTAAACTTAGAATCTAAGTTAGCCAAGATCAAAGAGGCTCTCGAGAAGACTCAGCAGAACCAAGATTTTCCTTCTCCCGTGGCTGAAGTTTCTGAACAAATTGAAGATGATACGGGTATCCCCACTCCTTCGAGTTAAGCTGAGCCGCCCGCTGCTGTTGATGTCCCTGTTTCAGTTCCTTCAAGTTCTCAGTGAAAAGTTTGAATACCTTTGTTGCCTTTTTATTTTTGTGGTTGGTTGTAACCCTTGGTCTTTTTAAGGGTTTTGTGGAAAAACGTTAAGTCCCCAGACCTTTTATGGGGCATTTTGTTTAAATAACTTTTCGGTTTATGACTAAGTCCATACTTAGTCAAAACTGTTTTAATATTATGAAGTTTCCGTTGCCGTCTAAACTTCTATTTTGTTTATTCTTGCCTTTATTTTTATGGACTTACTGAATAACTTGCATTTTTATTTTGTAAAATGCTTTCTTTTTCTCATGAATGTCTTAAATCAATCATGAATTATAAAAGAGGGCCCTTTTATTTTCTACACTTAATGAAGAAGACATCTCAACTTCATAATGGTGTTAACATACGATAAAAGAAATAGGAATACACATGTTTCTTGAAATAACTTTGACAAGTTTTTATTTGAACTTTGCCAAGTTTTAAGCAACACTTTTTTTTGGTAATTAATTTGCTTTATTAATCACCAAAGATCATGCTTTACATAACCATAGTCCAACTTATACTCAGCTGACTATCTAATCCTCATCTAATGTACTATCTATAACAGAACTATGTTAACTACTCTACTATAACAAAAATTGCTGCATATGGTTTCTAGTTCTAGGACTTGCTCTAACATTACAAATATAAGCTAGTTCTCTTGCTAAGGCTTCACTGTTGCGGTATCTCTTCTCAAATATACGTGTGTTCCTTTCCATCCATATTGCATAGGAGATTTCAGTGATAACCAATCTGAAAATGCTGGCTCTATTTGATTTTCCTTTAGCTTTGTTGATGATCCATTGGAGATGTTGATCCCAGCTGTGATTCTTTGGATGATCCTCTTGAATCCATTTCATTACTTGTTCCCACAGGTTTTCTGAGTAGGAGCATAGCAGGAATAGATGATCTCTTGTCTATGTATGTCCTTGGCACAAAACACATTGTTGGCTAATGTTCAATCCCCATTTGGCTAATCTATCCTTGGTTGGTAGTCTTCCTTGTAGTAATAACCATAGGTTAAAAAAAGCTTTTGGTCGAGCAGAATTCTGAAAGATTAGGTTCTTCCAACTTACTCTTGGTAGATCTCCTAGAAGCTGTAGGTATAGTTGTCTGATGGAACACCTGTGATCAGTTGAGCTTTGGATTTGTTGTAGAATACCTCTTGAAGCAATTATTCTCCTGACCATCCAACTAGCCTATTTAGGAATTGGCATATCCTCTAGTTGTTGTTGTTTCACATAGAAAGTATTGATCCACCTGATCTACAGCTTGTCCTCTTTATGAGCTAGATCCCAGCATACCTTTGTAATTGCTGCCTTATTCCATAAAAGAAGGTTGATGAGGTTCATTTCACCAGCAGATTTAGGAGTGCACATTCTCTCCCAAGAGACATAAGCTTTTTTAGTGATGGTATTGCATCCAGACCATATAAAGCTTCTGCAAATTGCTTCAATTATCTTCAGCACTTTGACTGGAATAATGAACAGTTGAGCCCAGTAAGATTGAATGCCAAAGATCACAGATTGGATTAACAGTACTCGCCCAGCATATGATAACTTCTTGGCAGTCCATGAAGAGATCTTAGCAGTAATTTTCTCAACTAAAGGTTGCCATTGGATCAAGGCAATTTTCTTGGTGGACAGAGGAATGCCTAGGTATTTGAATGGTAATTCTCCTTGTATAAATCCAAGGTGATCAACAATCTGCTTCTTCACTTCCTGTTTCACTACACCAAAATAAACTGAACTTTTACCTAAATTAGCCTGTAGTCCAGAAGCTTCAGAGAATTGGGAGAAGTATTGATACATGGCAGTAATAGAAGATAGGTCCCCTTTGGCAAAAAGTAGTAGGTCATCAGCAAAGCTCATATGAGTGATACCCAGCTTTTTGCATTTTGGATGGTATTGGAATGTGGACTCTTTCCTCAATTCAGCAAGTGATCTACTCAGATACTCCATTACTATTGCAAAAAGGAAAGGAGAGATGGGATCCCCTTGTCTAAGTCCCCTAGCAGCTTCAAATGGTTCTGTAGCTTCTCCATTGATGAGCACAGTAAAGCTAACTGTTTTGATGCACTCCATAATCCAATTAATGAATCTGGTAGGAAAGCAAGTCCCCTCCATCACCTACTGTAGAAAAATCCATTCTACTGAGTCATATGCTTTCTGGAGGTCAATTTTAATCATACATCTTGGGGATATATGGGCTCTAGTATAGGATTTGACTAATTCATGAGCAAGGATAACATTATCAGTTATTTTCCTGCCAGGAATAAAACCTGCTTGGGCTTCACAAATGATGCTTGGCATGACCTTTTGGAGTCAAGTGGCTAGGATTTTAGATATCATTTTATACAGTACTGAGCAATATGCAATAGGTCTATACTCCTTGACTGTGGCGGGTTTGTAGACTTTAGGGATTAGAGTGATAGTGGAGCAGTTTATTGGTTTATACATCTTGGAAGTTAGAAAGAATTCCTTGACAACTTCTTTGACTTGTTTGCTGATAATACTCCAGGTTTTCTTGAAAAAAATAGCATTGTAACCATCTATTCCTGGGGCTTTATCATCTCCAATTGCTTTTAGACTCTCCAAAATTTCTAGGTCAGTTACATTTGCACAGAGATCCATTATTTGTTGCTGGGATAGTAAGGGACCATTAACCATATACAATCTATTTATAGCAGGAAGGGATGTTGCTGTTGAGCCCATAAGTGTCTTGTAAAAACCCAGAATCTCCCTTTTTATGTCTGCAGGATCATTTACTTTTTCACCAAGGCCATTTGTAATTTCTGTGATCTGTTTTCTTTGTGTTCTTTCCTTCATAACTGCAATGAAGTACTTGGTAGTAGAGTCTCCAAGTTGAATCCATTTAGCTCTTGCTTTCTGCTGTACCACACTTTCTTCAATTAAAGACCACCTTTCCAGCTTTGGCACTATCTCTTTCTCTTTTTGTAGTAAGGCATCAGAGTATGAGTTTGCCAGTTGTTCTTCAACTTCCTTCAACTCATGTCTGGTTTGTTCTATCTTCTGAGTAATGCCCTTGAACTCCTTAGCATTCAAAGCCTTTAGAGGGCCTTTCAGTGCTTTGAGTTTGGACCATATTGCTTTCATAGTTCCAGGATTATTTGAGAGTTCCAAATGGATGCCACAGTCTGTTGAAACTCATCATGATCAGCCTATGCATTAAAGAATCTAAAAGGGACCTTTCCTTTCCAAGAAGAAGCTGCTAGGGTCAGTATCATAGGATTATGATCAGAGATTTGAGGTTGACCATAAGTTGTTTCCACATGGCTCCAATTCATCATCCACTCATAGTAGCCAAATACTCTATCCAATCTGCTACATACTCTATCTGCTCCAGGCTGTTTGTTTGTCCAGGTGTAATAGTCTCCCTTCCAAGGTAGTTCTGATAGCCCTGCTTGCTGAATACAGTAGCTAAACTCTTGAATATCAGAGTAACTAACAGGATTACATGATTGTCTGTCATTGGGATATAATATAGCATTAAAATCCCCTGCAACTAACCATGCATCTGTAGTAGTTGTTGAAGATTGCTGTAGCTTTTCCCATAGAGACCTTCTTTGATCTATCCCATTGAAACCATAGACAATAGTGAGGTAGCAAGTTATATCCCCCCTTATACTTCTGACTAGGCAATGGATCATTTGAGGATCATCCTGAAGTCCAGTAACATTAAGCATATTTGAATCCCATAGTATCCATATTCTCCCATTTCTAGCTTCATTGTAATTTGTTAGTATGCCCCGTCCAGGAACCAGCAGCTTAGCAATTCTATGAGCATTTTCCTCTTTAACATTAGTTTCTACCAATCCAACTAGATTTATTTTATTGCTTCTAATATACTCCCTAACTTCCTTCTGTTTATATCTTTTATTTACACCTCTAATATTCCAGAACAACCACTTCATTGCTGATTACTTGGTCCACCTCTATCCCCAGGTGGCACTTCATACTTGCCATTAGACACTGATTCAAACCTATTGCTTACAGGAATGGGTGATAAGGGAGGAAAGTTAATGAGATTCAATTCTGGGCTTTGTACTCTTTTCCCTTTGTCTTCCTGTTTTTCCATAGCTGGTATCAGACTTGGCAGTTCATTGCACTCTTTAGGGCTCTGACCTTCATTTATCTCATTTGCAGTAACATGTTGTGGTGCTGATGGTGTTGTTTCTCTTTGAAAAGGGGCAGCAGGTACAGGGGCCTTGGTTCTCCATTCCTGTGTAACTTTTGCTTTCTTCAATTGTTTAGGTTGGTGTGTAACTGGTCTCATTTGGGTTGAACACCTGTGGCCTACAATTTGACATTTCTCACAAAATGCAGGTTTACAATCATAATCACATCTTGTAAGAACTTCTTCCCATTTGGTTCCATCATCCATATTTCACTTGGCAGCTCTTTGGTGACATTAATCTCTATAAGCATCCGAGCATAGGAGACTCTAGTTTGTTTAGTTGTGCATTCATCAGCAAAAATAGGCTTCCCTAATACACTAGCTATCCTACTTAATGATCTCATTCCCCAGCAGGACATAGGGAGCTTAGGGAACTTAACCCATAGTGGAATATCAGTAGGGAATTCCTCAGTGAAATCAAAATCAGGGGTCCATGGTTTGAGAATTATAGGTCTGTTAGCTATAGAATAAGGTCCAGCACAGAGGATTTCATTAGCATCTTCCATTGTTTTGAACCTGATTATATAATAACCTTCATCATGGTAGAATAGATCTGGTTCTGGTATATGTGACCAGTGCAGGTTAATATATCTCTTCATCGCATTATACCCTGGTCCATCTCCTAAAATGTAGGCAATCAACGCACATTTCCACTTCTTCTCTTCCTCCTCTACCTCTAATTTGTTTAATTGCACTATTGGCTGCCCATCTACAATTAGAGGTGGTATGTAGTCTAGTGACATACCATTTGTTGCGAATCTGTTTCTCTGAAAGAGATTTGACCATGATTGTTTAGATTCTTCAGTTTTTTTGCTGATGACCACAGGTTCCACTGGTTCTTCTGCTGGTTGAGCTTGGTTATGTGCTGGACTTTGCATGGTAACTGTTCAATTGGTAGCTTCCTTCATCGGATCTGGTATTCTTCCAATCGGAGCTGGGGAAGCTAGATCCAGCTTCTTTGAGACAGTAGATTGGTGCGATGTTGAAACAATTGAGCATGCAGATCCTGCAGTTGATGAGTCTGAGCTCTGAAGTGTTGTTGGATGAGTGGTTACTGGGGCTAATTTCTCCATAACTAGTTGCTTGGCTGTTGTTAGAAGGTTCTCAATAGCTGCTAGTGGCTTTTTACGCGGTCGTCCTCTACCTCTACCTCTCCCTCTCGCCATGGCTACAAGCTCGGCGTATGTTTAACTAACGTGCGCCGAGAGCATTTTGAGAAGAAGGTGTTTTAAGCAACACTTTACATGTATTTAAATAACATCTATAACTTTTTCGTAACTGTTTTTCTCATAACAGATTTTTAAAAGAAGGAATCAAAATACAAGGTTTTTATGTAATAACCCGTTTTAGTACATGTACTTTAAATACAAGGTTTTTATTTATAACCTGTTTTGGTACATTGCTTTTAACCAAACTATAGTAAGGTTTTGTCCTGGCCTTGGTTCGTGGCTACCTTTGCTCGTGGCTATCTTTCATTAGTTTTTGCTCTGCACTTGACTCTTTTAGTGATGTGATTTTGAACTAGCAGATTTTTTGAATTTTTGATTGCTTCTCAATCTTCTTTGTCTTCTTTATGCATTTGTTTACATATATATATATATATATATATATATATATATATATATATATATATATATATATATATCACATAGTCCCCCAAGTTTTTGAGCATTGAAGCATGAAATCTCGAGCACTTGATTGTTTCTCTCATTTGGTCCTTTCCCTGAAAAGGAAAAACGCACAGGACTCGGAGGGACGATTATAGATGAAGACTGCTTAACCCGTATGAATTTCTATCAGAATAGTTGTAACCCTAGACAGGGAATTTTAATTTATTCCACGTGCCTTGCAGGTCGTGATTCATCATTTAGTACGGGCTAGCTTTTTGCCTAGCATCTAAAATCGTTAGTAAAATTTTAACAATTCAAAAAATGAATTTTAAAATGAAGATACCTGATGGTGGGTATTCTTTTAGAAATAGTATCTCTTCAGGTGAACGGCATTCCAATGTGAAGGTAATATCTTGCCATCCATAGTTTCCAGCTCGTATGCTCCTTTTCCCGCAATATCATGAATCCTGTAAGGTCCTTCCCAAGTTGGACTTAATTTTCTGGTATTGGTTGTCTTCGTGGATTGAAAAACTTTCTTAAGCACGAAGTCCCCAATCTTGAAGTATCTTAATCGTGCCTTTCGATTATAATATCGCTCAATGACTTGTTTTTGAGCTGCCATTCTTATTAATCCAGTTTCTCTCCGTCCTTCAAGTAGGTCAAGGTTTATGCGCATTTCCTCTTCATTAGCTTTTTCTGGCGCCTGCGTATACCTCGTTCTTGGTTCCCCTATTTCAACCGGGATTAAAGCTTCAGCCCCGTACACCAATGAAAATGGTGTTTCACTTGTGCTTGTTTTTGCTGTTGTGCGATACGCCCATAATACACCATGTAACACTTCTGGCCAATTGCCTTTAGATTCTTCTAACCTTTTTTTCAAATTATTGATAATGACTTTATTTGTTGACTCCGCTTGTCCATTACCTACAGGGTGGTAAGGTGTGGAAGTAATCCTTTTGATTTGCCAGCTTTGTAAAAATTCTGTGATTTGAGCGCCTATAAATTGTGGGCCGTTATCACACACGATTTCCTTTGGTACACCGAACTTGTTTAAATGCTCCTGCTTCTACCCATTTAGTAAAGTAATCAGTGAGTACAAGTAGAAACTTTACCTGTCCCTTTGCTTGTGGTAATGGTCCCACAATATCCATTACCCACTTCATAAAGGGCCATGGTGCAATGACCGGATGTAATAGTTCCGTAGGTCTATGCATGTTGTTTCCATATCTTTGGCACTTATCACATTTAGCCACGAAATTCTCTACTTCTTCTTCCATTTTAGGCCAATAGTAGCCTGTTCTAATCATGGTTCTTACCAGTGATCTTCCTCCCGCGTGATTCCAACAATGCCCCTCGTGGATTTCTCTCATTACATATTCTGTTTGAGAAGGTCCGAGGCATCTCTCTAAGGGGCCACCGAACATTTTTCGATAAAGATTACCTTGCTTCAAACAATATCGTGTAGCCTTTTTCCGAAGCGCGTGGGCTTTTTTCTTGTGACGACCCGACCCGTCGTCTCATGTGTCACTGTTTCATTTCCCTCATTTTATGCTTCTTCATGTTTCGTTATCGGTATGTGGTGTGTTGGTGTTGATTTGGACTAGTTTTGATAAGAAATGAGACACTTAGTCTCTTTAAGGAAGACTTAAGTTGGAAAGTCAGCCGGACGTTGACTTATGAGTGAGAAGGTTCGGATGTGATTTCCGGTGATTTGGTTAGCTTCGGGGGATGATTTGTGACTTAGGAGCGTGGTCGGAAGCGATTTTGGAGGTCCGGTGTAGAATTAGGCTTGAATTGGAGAAGTTAGTATTTTGGCGAAATCCGGTTGATAGGTGAGATTTTGATCCGAGGGTCGGAATGGAATTCCGAGAGTTGCTGTAGCTCCATTAGGTGATTTTGGATATGTGTGTAAAATTTCAGGTCATTCGGACATCGTTTGGTCGGGTTTTTGATAGAATGCGTAATTCGTAAGTTTTTAAGAAACTTAGGCTTGAATCCGATGTGATTTGATGGTTTTAGCATCGTTTGAAGTGTTTTGAGGATAGGAACAAGTTTGAATAAGGTATTAGGATGTGTTGGTGTTTTTGGTTGAGGTCCCGGGGGCCTCGGGGTGAATTCGGGTGGTTAAACGGAAGGTTTTTGGAGTTAATTGCAGGTTCAACCTTGCTGGTATCTGTTGGTTTCGCACCTGTGGTTATGGGACCGCAGGTGCGGTCTCGCTGAAGCGATTGGAAGATGCGCAGAAGCGGAAGTCTTGGCCCTTGCCAGATTCCGCAGGAGCGGAAGGAGGACCGCATAGGCGGCCTCGCAGAAGCGAGCTAGACCTCGCAGGAACGGAATTTGGAACCCTGTTCAGGTTTCGCAGAAGCGGAACATTGGATCGCTTAAGTGGTCCTGCAGATGCGATTGGGGACCGCAGAAGCGGAAGGTTGCCTTAAGTGAAAGGTCCGCAAAAGCGGACGTTGACCGCATAAGCGGAAGCCGCAAAAGCGGTACTGGATCCGCAGAAGCAAAATGCCTGGCAGTTAAGTGAAATTAATCTTCTTCGCGAATTTTTGAAAGAACAACATTTTGGACTTCGGACTAAGGAGATTTTGGGCGATTTTTGAAGAGGGCTTCGAGGGCTATCATCAGGTATGGATTCTTGGGCTTAGATTATATTATTATTGTGTATAAACATGACTTAACACTGAAAACCCAAGGAATTAAAGGGTAAAAATGGGGTAAGTTAGGGTTTGAGAATTATGATGTAAAAATGGAATTTGGAGGGTCAAACGAACTCCGATTTTGGTGAACTTTATATGTATGGACTCGTGGCGAGACGAGGAATCCGGTGATGTGAATTTCGTAAGTTTTCGAGAAGCGGGCCCGGGGCTCGGATTTTGCTAGTTTCGAGATTTCTGCTATTTCTTGGTTGTTTTCGATTGGGTATTGTTTCCTTGGCATATTGTAATGTATTCGCTCTGATTTTGGTTAGATTCGACGCGCGTGGAGGCCGGTTTGAGGGGCAAAGGCGTCGAGAGCTAGAGATTTCAGCGGTTCGAGGTGAGTAATACTTGTAAATGATATCCTGAGGGTTTGAAACCCCGGATTTGCACATCATAGTGTTGTATTGTGGTGACTTGCACGCCAGGTATAAGCGTGGGGTAGAGCACCGTTGGGGATTGTGACTTAGTCCGTCCCGGTTGTTGGTTTTATTGCGTAATTGACTGAAACTACTTGTTATCATCATTATTTGGGTTGATTGCTATATTTTGGCTTCGTGCCAATTATTTGAATCCTTTAGGGATTATTATAACTGTTTTCATGACACTTAGCATATTAAATGATTTCAGTCCTGAGTTAAACCCTGTTTTGAAATGTGTAGTCATATTGCTAAAGTTTAAAGACTTAAATTGCATTTTTCTGATGTTTTTAGTTAAAAACTATCACCTGACATTGCCCGAGTGGCTCATTTGCATGTTCTGGACTAAGGATGGATCGGGCTGCATGCCGCAGCGATGCTATGATGATATTGCGCTTGGGCTGTAGGAGCCCCTCCGGAGTCTGAACCCCCACAGTGAGCGCGGGTACCCAGATGGATCGGGCTGCACGCCGTAGCGGTCATATGCATTGAATTGCATTCATGCATTGGTTCCTGTTTGTACTACGTGTCATGACATTCAGCACTCTCATATCATTAGCATCCATGCTATTTCTTGTACTGCTTACCAGACGCCCTGGTGTTAATTGTTTGTGGAGTGCTGTGCCCGAGGGGCTGACTTATGTGCGAACTTGCACTATCTGATTACGCATTCATTTGCTCGATTGTTGGAAAAAGATGTTTTCAAAAGAGGTTTTAAACTGAGCCAGATATTTTCGAAAGGATTTTCACGGTTTTACTGTTTTCTCAAAGAGTGGTACTGTCCTATATAGCATGATGGATTGCTCTTACGTGATTTCTTGCCTCTCAGTTATTATTTACTCTTATTACTCACTGAGTTGGAAGTACTCACTTTACTCCCTGCACCTCGCGTGCAGTTGCAGGTATTGTTCACCCGGTAACGGGTTATTAGCTGATTGAAGGTAGGGCTATTGTAGCTGAGCAAGGTGACCGCCAGCGTTCGCGGCACCGGATGTTGTCTTTTGATTTTCCAGAATTTTTTCTTTATATATTATTATTGGCCCTGTAGTTGTGTTCAGGTTTCTTTAGATGCTCGTGACTTGTGACACCCCGGTCGGGTAGAAATTAACAAATTTTAAATACCATTAAGTTGTATCTTCTATTTATTTATGTTTGATAATTGTTAATGAAAGGATTTGGGTTAGTTGGCCGGCCTTGTCTTCACGAGAGGCGCCATCACGACCAGGTTGGGAATTGGGTCGTGACACTATACTTCAAAATAAGCTCCCTCAGAAACTTGGTGATCCGGGAAGTTTTACAATTCCTTGTACCGTGGGAGGTACTCACTTTGAAAAAGCGTTATGTGATTCAGGTGCTTCAATAAATCTAATGCCTTTTTCAATTTTCAGGAAATTAGAACTTGGTGAAATGAAAGATACTGGTGTGTCTCTTCAATTAGCTGATCAAAGTACTAAGAGACAAAAAGGAATTATTGAAAATATCCTTGTTAGAGTTGATAAATTATATTCCCTATAGATTTTATAGTACTTGAAATGGAAGAAAATACTGAGGTACCATTAATTTTAGGCAGACCATTTCTTGCAACAGGAAGAGCAATAATTGATGTCCATCAAGGACAATTAATATTGCGAGTTGATGAGGAAAGAGTGATTTTTGACATGCAGAAAATGATGAAATTTCCTGGGGATGAGTCATCATCATCTTGTTTTCAAATGGACTTACTAGATGACCTTGTAGATGAATACAAAGATAATTAGTTAATTACTGACTTATTGGAGAGATGTTTGGCTAGGTTAGGTACCATAAGTGATGATAACCCCGTAATTAGAGAACAAGCTGAAATACTAGAAAAAAGTCAGAAAATAAGGAAGTCTCACAAGAAGGAGTACAATTAAAAATTGAACTCAAAGAACTTCCTTCTCATTTAAAATATGTGTTTCTTGAACCTGAATTATTTTTAGTAATCATTTCATCTTCTTTGACTATAGAACAGGAAAGCAAACTGATTAGAGTCTTGAGAAAACACAAAAGAGCCTTAGGGTGGACTATAGCTGACATTAAAGGAATCAGTCCAGCTATTTGTATGCACAGGATTCTTATGGAGAATGATTATAAGCCAATAGTCCAACCCCAAAAGAGACTAAACCCATCAATGCAGGAAGTCGTCAAGAAAGAAGTGGTGAAACTTCTAGCAGCAGGTATCATTTATCCAATATCTGACAGTCCTTGGGTAAGTCCTGTACAAGTAGTACCAACGAAAGGAGGTATGACAGTAATAAAAAATGAAAATAATAAACTCATACCTACTAGAACAGTCACAGGATGGAGAGTCTGTATTGATTACAGACGACTTAATGATACCACAAGGAAAGATCATTTTCCTTTGCCCTTTATTGATCAAATGCTTGAAAGAGTTGCAGGCCATGGTTTTTACTGTTTTCTTGACGGATATTCTGGGTATAATCAGATACCAATTGCTCCAGAAGATCAAGAGAAAACCACATTCACATGCCCCCAAGGTACGTATGCTTACCGAAGAATGCCATTTGGACTATGCAATGCTCCTACTACATTTCAGCGTTGCATGTCGGCAATTTTCTCAGATATGACTGAAAAGTTTCTTGAAATATTTATGGATGATTTCACACTTTTTGGTAAGACATTTGAAGATTGTCTCTATCATTTAACCTTGGTGCTTAAAAGATGTGAAGAGACAAATCTAGTTCTTAATTGGGAAAAATATCATTTCATGGTAATAGAGGGAATTGTTTTAGGACATAAAATTTCTGCTAAAGGGATAGAAGTTGATAAGGCTAAAATTGATCTTATAGCAGGATTACCCCCTCTACCACTGCTAAAGGAATTAGAAGTTTCTTAGGGCATGCAGGTTTTATAGAAGGTTTATAAAAGATTCTTCAAAAATCTCAAAACCTCTAACTAACCTACTGTTAAAAGATGTGAAGTTTGAATTTTCAGAT
>NW_017674991.1:36640-38301 GCF_001879085.1 Nicotiana attenuata
CGAGCTTGGGAGCTATTGGACGGAATTGAAGGGGGATTTCGACTAGGTGTGATTGGAGGTAAGTCCCTTGGCCTAAATACATGGAACTTTGATAGATTTAACATGGAAATTGGTTGAAATTCTTCAAAAAGGGGTTAAGCTAGGGCTTGAGTTTTTGATATTTTAAATTGGGATTTGATAGGCCATTTGAGCTCGGATTTGGGAGTTCTTGGTATGTATGGACTCGTGGCGAGACGAGGAATCCGGTAATGTGAATTTTGTAATTTTTCGAGAAGTGGGCTCGGGGCTCGGGTTTTACTAGTTTCGAGATTTTTGCTATATTTTGATTCTTTTTGATTGGGTATTGTTCCCTTAGCATATTGTGATGTATTCACTCTGGTTTTGGTTAGATTGGACGCGCGTGGAGGCCGATTGAGGGGCAAAGGCGTCGCGAGCTAGGGATTTCACCGGTCGGAGGTGAGTAATACTTGTAAATGATATCCTGAGGGTTTGAAACCCCGGATTTGCACATCATAGTGCTGTATTGTGGTGACTTGCACGCCAGGTATGAGCGTGGGGTAGAGCACCGTTGGGGATTGTGATTTAGTCCGTCCCGGTTGTTGGTTTATTGCGTAATTGACTGAAACTACTTGTTATCATCATTATTTGGTTTGATTGCTATATTTGGGCTTCGTGCCAATTGTTTGAATCCTTCAGGGATTGATATCACTGTTTTTGCATTACTTTGCATATTATTTTATCACAGTCCAAGATTTAAAATACTGTTTCGCAAACTCAGCTATCTTTCTAAGATTTGAAAACCTAAATGATATTTTACTGACATTTTGAGTTGAGATTGTTATTTTACTATTGCCCAAGGGGCTTATGTGCATTTCTGGACAGAGGATGGATTGGGCTGCGCGCCGCAGCGGTGTGATATTGATATTGCGCTTGGGCTGTAGGAGCCCCTCCGGAGTCTGAACCCCCACAGTGAGCGCGGGTACCCAGATGGATCGGGCTGCACGCCGTAGCGGTCATATGCATTGCATTGCATTCATGCATTGGTTCCTGTTTGTACTACGTGTCATGACATTCAGCACTCTCATATCATTGGCATCCATGCTACTTCTTGTACTGCTTACCAGACGCCCTGGTGTTAATTGTTTGTGGAGTGCTGTGCCCGAGGGGCTGACTTATGTGCGGACTTGCACCATCTGATTACGCATTCATTTGTTTGACTGTTGGAAAAGGATGTTTTCAAAAGAGGTTTTAAACTGAGCCAGATATTTTCTAAAGGATTTTCACGGTTTTACTGTTTTCTCAAAGAGTGGTACTGTCCTATATAGCATGATAGAGTGCTCTTACGTGATTTCTTGCCTCTCAGTTATTATTTACTCTTATTACTCACTGAGTTGGAAGTACTCACTTTACTCCCTGCACCTCGCGTGCAGTTGCAGGTATTGTTCACCCGGTAGCGGGTTATTAGCTGATTGAAGGTATGGCTATTGTAGTTGAGTAAGGTGACCGCCAGCGTTCGCGGCACCGGATGTTGTCTTTGATTTCCAGGTATTTTTCCTTATATATTATTATTGGCCCTGTAGTTGTGTTCAGGTTTCTTTAGATGCTCGTGACTTGTGACACCCCGGTCGGGTTGTGTTGGGTTGTACATACTGGTTATTATT
>NW_017674991.1:38904-63027 GCF_001879085.1 Nicotiana attenuata
CAGATGGGGGAGACAAATTCAAAGTAAACGGTCATCGTTTGAAGCCTTATATCAGCAGATTCTTCGACAAACAGGCTTCAACAATCCTTTTTGCCTAATTTTAAAAATAAGTCGAGCTGGCGACGTTAAACTTAGAATTATTTTCTTCCCCTCTCTTTAATCTTTAAATTATTAGTAGTAACATATAATATTTTTTTAGTAAATATATATAATAAAATTAGTTTTTTTTTCTTATGTAACAAAAAGTAAAAAATAATAATAATAATAATATTAATTGCATATTTGTATTATATTATATATATGTGTGTATGTANAGCGGAAATTTGTGTCGCAGAAGCGACCCTTGAGTTTTAATGAAATTCCGCATAAGCGGACAAAAACCGCAGAAGCGGTTGCGCGGAAGCGGGCGTGGGGACCGCAGAAGCGGAAACCCCTGAAGCCAGTAGGAGTTTTATATTCATTTTGTTCCGCGAGGGTTATGTTATTTCCACCATTTTTAAGCGAGCTTGGGAGCTATTGGACGGAATTGAAGGGGGATTTCGACTAGGTGTGATTGGAGGTAAGTCCCTTGGCCTAAATACATGGAACTTTGATAGATTTAACATGGAAATTGGTTGAAATTCTTCAAAAAGGGGTAAAGCTAGGGCTTGAGTTTTGATATTTTAAATTGGGATTTGATAGGCCATTTGAGCTCGGATTTGGGAGTTCTTGGTATGTATGAACTTGCGGCGAGACGAGGAATCCGGTAATGTGAGTTTTGTAATTTTTCGAGAAGTGGGCCCGGGGCTCGGGTTTTACTAGTTTCAAGATTTTTGCTATATTTTGATTGTTTTCGATTGGGTATTGTTCCCTTGGCATAGTGTGATGTATTCGCTCTGATTTTGGTTAGATTCGACGCACGTGGAGGCCGATTGGAGGGGCAAAGGCATCGCGGGCTAGAGATTTCGCCGGTTCGAGGTGAGTAATACTTGTAAATGATATCCTGAGGGTTTGAAACCCCGGATTTGCACATCATAGTGCTGTATTGTGGTGACTTGCACGCCAGGTATGAGCGTGGGGTAGAGCACCGTTGGGGATTATGACTTGGCCCGTCCCGATTAATGAAATTACTACGTATTTGACTGAAACTACTTGTTATCATCATGATTTGGGCTGATTGCCATGTTTTGGGCTTCGTGCCGATTATTTGAATCCTTCAGGGATTGATATCACTGATTTTGCATTACTTTGCATGTTATTTGACCTCGGTCCAGAGTTTTAATACTGTTTTGCAAATTCAGCCATTTTTCATGATTTGAAAACTTAAATGATATTTTACTGACGTTTTGAGCTGAGAACTGCTATTTTATTATTGCCCAAGGGGCTTATGTGCATTTCTGGACTGAGCATGGATCGGGCTACGCGCCGCAGCAATGTTATAGTGATTTCTGAATATATGATTGGCTCGGGCTACACGCCGCAGCGGTATTATATTGATATTGCGCTTGGGCTGTAGGAGCCCCTCCGGAGTCTGAACCCCCACAGTGAGCGCGGGTACCCAAATGGATCGGGCTGCACGCCGCAGCGGTCATGTGCATTGCATTGCATTCATGCATTGGTTCCTGTTTGTAATACGTGTCTTGACATTCAGCACTCTCATTTCATTGGCATTCATGCTACTTCTTGCATTGTTTACCAGACGCCCTGGTGTTAATCGTTAGTGGAGTGCTGTGCCCGAGGGGCTGACTTATGTGCGGACTTGCACTATCTGATTACGCATTCATTTGCTTAACTGTTAAAAAGGATATTTTCAAAAGAAGTTTTAACTGAGTCCAGATATTTTCTAAAGGATTTTCACGGTTTTACTGTTTTCTCAAAGATTTGCACTGTCTTATATAGCATGATGGAGTGCTTTTACGTGATTTCTTACCGCTCAGTTATTATTTACTCTTATTACCACTGAGTTGGAAGTACTCACTTTACTCCCTGCACCTCGCGTGCAGTTGCAGGTATTGTTCACCCGGTGGCGGGTGATTAGTGGACTGAAGGTAATACTAATGTAGCTGAGCAAGGTGACCGCCAGCGTTCGCGGCACCGTACTTCATCTTTTGGATTCCAGATTTCATTTTATATATATATGACCCTGTAGTTGTGTTCCTACTTCTTAGATGCTCGTGACTTGTGACACCCCGGTCGGGTTATGTGGGGTTGAAAATACTAATTATTATGGCCGTTAAGTTGTATTATTCTATTCACTTATGTTTAGTAACTGTTAAAGAAATGATTTGGGTAAGTTGGCTGGCCTTGTCTTCACGAGAGGCGCCATCACGATCGGGTATGGGAATTTGGGTCATGACACACTCCCATTTCATCAAATCTCGTGGTAGACGTACCGCCCGCTCCCATTCCATCATAACTTGTGGTAGGCGTACCACCCACTCTCATTTCAATCAATAACTTGTGGTAGGTGTACCACCCGCTCCCATTTCAATCAATAACTTATGGTAGGCGTACCACCCGCTCCCATTTCAATCAACACAAAGTCACAATAAAAATTCCGGCAGGGAAAACCAACGCAACATAATAACAATTTCCCGACAAGGGAACAACAATATCAAAATAACCATCCCAGCAAGGGAGAATCAGCTATAACCAAATCCTAGCTCAACTCTTACTCAGCTCGATTAATACCAGTACTCAAGCATAAATTGAAGTCCACAAGAATAGCTAAATCTCTACTCAATATCAAGAGTCATCAATTTAAAGCATCCGAAGGGTCATTTAAGAACACAACAACTATCAATTTAAGACTCACGGTCATGCTCGACACCAACGTATAGATACTCGTCACCATGCCTATACGTCGTACTCAACAAGAAGCAATTAACAAATAAGACTCAACTCCTAGTCCCTCAAGCTAGGGTTAGACCAAACACTTACCTCAATGCCTTGAATACAACTCAAGCCTCAATTATAGCTTTACCCCGCGATTCCTTCTCCAATTCGCTCGTATCTAATCACAAATTACTTAATTACATTAATAAACACTAAATGAATCAACCCCAATGCATGAAAATGAGTTTTCCCAAGTTTTACCCAAAAAGTCAAAAATCGCCCCCGGGCCCACGTGGTCAAAACCCGAGGTTCGAACCAAAACCCGATTACCCATTTCCCCATGAACTCAAATATGTAATTTATTTTGAAATCGGACCTCAAATTGAGGTCCAAATCCCCAATTTTTGAAAAACCTAGGTTCTACCCAAAACACCCAATTGCACCCATGAAAATCATAGATTTTAAGTCGAAAACATGTTAAATGATGTTAATGATTGAAAGAAATGAGTAAAAACTAACTTACAATTTATTTGGAAGAAGACTTGTTCTTGAAAAATCGCCCAAAGAAGTTCGTGTTTTGAAAGAATGTTAAAAATTGCTCAAAAATCGACTAAGTATAAAAAATGTAGGCTGCAAATATGGGAATTGCGAACAGGGGTTCGCAATTGCAAACCCCGACCTGACATGGGAATTGCGAAGTTCTGTTCGCATTTGCGAACCCCTTCCTAAATTCCCAACCTCGCATTTGCGATCCCAGAAGTCGCATTTGCGACCGGCCTTCGCATTTGCGAACTCAGTGGTCACATTTGCGATCAGGCCTGCCCAGGTCTCCACTTCGCAATTGCGATGCGAGGCTCGCATTTGTGAGCTCGCATTTGCGAGATAGGCTTCGCAATTGCGAAGCCCGCAGATCAGAAATGCAACAGCTATCTTTCAAAGTCCAAAAATGCACTCGTGGCCTATCCAAAACTCACCCGAGCCCTCGGGGCTCCAAACCAAATATATACACAACCTCAAAAATATCCTACGGACTTATTCGCGCGATCAAATCGCAAAAATAATATGATAAACATCGAATTAAACCCAAAATCCAAGAATTCTTTCAAACTTCATAAAACATCAAAATTTTCAATTTAGGTCCGAATCACGTCAAACGACGTCCGTTTTTCACCAAATTTCACAGAAACATCTTAAATCATATATAAGACCTGTACCGGGCGCCGGAACCAAAATACGGGCCCGATACCAACACGTTCTAATAAATTTTCATTTCAAATTTCCTTAAACAATTTCAGAAAATAATTTTACAAAAAAATTTATTTCTCGGCCTTGGGACCTCGGAATTCGATTCCGGACATACGCCCAAGTCCCATATTTTCCTACGTATCCTCCGGGACCGTCAATTCACGGGTCCGGGTCCATTTACCTAAAATGTTGACCAAAGTCAAATTTATTCATTTTAACATCAAAATTTAGCATTTTTCATAGAATTTCACATTTAAGCTTTCCGGCTACGCGCCCGGACTGTGCACGCAAGTCGAGGTAAAAATAACAATAATAATACTAGAATAATATTATTTGTGAGCGGATACACGGACTGGTTTGAGTCGTGCTAGGCACTGTCCTAAGAAACTATTTCAGCAATGTGAAATATTTCCCCAGGATTAAACAAGCCTACCTCTATTTTATTTAGAGGATACAGGAATCAGCAAAATTAAATATTATACAAATCCAGCTACTAAGAAAAAAGGAAGAATAACTAATGTGTAATGTTAATTAAATATGATAGAAAAGGAATTGGAAGGAAGAAGAGAGAGATATAAGAAAGATATCTAATGATGAGAATGAATGGCTAATGAATGCTATTTATAGCCATAAGTGCATGTTTCTATCATTGTGCATGATTGATACGTGGCTTTCTTCTTTTGCCACTTCTCCAAAGGAATGTGCCACTTATCAAAAGGTTTAAAGGATGGCTGCCACATTTTCGTAGTAAGACCACTTGTCTTTTATCTTTCCATGCAAAGACATTTGTCAAATGCTAATTATGTAAATTCCTTTTAAAATACTAATGTAATTTGGCTGACAATCCCCCACAGTATTTTAAAAAATTTTTTGGGAATAAAAGTAAAACTTGCTGGATTTGTATGATCTAAATGTACTAGGTTTGGTGTCTTTTGGACTATGAACCAAACTTAGATCAATAAAACATAACTCACAGAATTACTGGTGAAATATAATATTTTTATGAACTAAATAATTCTTATTGTGGGCCAGAGATTTTATCAATCACATTTTGACCCCCGGTAATTTTGTTGTTCAACGCGGTTTTGCACCCAATAGGCCATGCGCGTGCCTGGTTATTCATGAGAGCTCTAGAGGCTAGGCCAAAATCTCATAGGAGCGGCCCACTCCACTCTCATATAGGTGAATTCATCAAGTGTATACTGCTTTTAAATACACCATCCACAAAGACTATGAATTTCATTAAGAGTTATAACTCAGCCTCTCAAATAGTAGCAGTCAAGCACTCTCTTTTAGTGCATCAGTGCCAATATTGACTTGTTATTACCCATATGAACCTACTTCATGGGATCTCCAATCACATAGGTTGGATTACCATCTCTATTGACAGCATGTCGGCCTTAACCCCATCTCTTTTGAGGTTTAAAGAATTAATTTTCTTCCCATGGGTTTAGTCAGAGGATCGGCCAAATTAACTTCTGACTTCACATAATCAACGGAAATTATTCCATCTCTCAGCAGCTGCTTTATGACATCATGTCTCAATTTCATGTGTCTACTTTTACAATTATAAGATTTATTCTTTGCTATAGTTATTGCCGCTTGGCAATCACAGTGTATAGACACAAGAGGCAATACGTCCTTTATTAAAGGGATATTAGCTAAGAAGTTTCTTAGCTACTCAGCCTCAGAACCAGCTAACTCCAGAGCTACAAACTCTAATTCCATAGTCGATCTAGCAATGATCGTCTGTTTAGCTGATTTCCAAGATATTGCACCACCACCAAGGGTGAATACATATCACTAGTGGATTTTGTCTCATCTGAATCAGAGATCCAGTTTGCATCATTATACCCTTCTAAAGTAGAAGGACATCCACTATATAGGATACCATAATTCATGGTTCCTTTCAAATATTTCATTAGTCTATCTAATGCAGACCAATGCTCTCTGTTGGGATTATGAGTATATCTACTCAGTCTACACACAGCATAAGCTATATCAGGCCTTGTAAAATTCATTAAATGCATCAGACTCCCAATAATCTGAGCATATTTAGACTGAGCAACTGGATCACTATTATTCTTTTTCAACTGAGAGTTAGCATCAAAAGGAGTGCTCACAGATATGACATTAAAAAATTCAAACTTCTTAAGAAGTCTCTCAACATAATGTTCTTGTGACAACATTATTCCATCTTCACTCCTTATAACTTTAACTACCAATATTGTATTTATTTTACCCAGATCTTTCATATCAAAATTAGAAGACAAAAATAATTTAGTACTTTGCACAATATTTAAACTTGTACCAAATATAAACATGTCATCAACATATAAACATATTATCACATAATCATTGTCTTTTACTTTAGTATAAACACATTTATCCAGCTCAACTGAAGAAAAACCGTCTCCCAGTAAGACTTGTTCAAATTTCTCATACCACTGCTTAGGAGCTTGTTTAAGGCCATAAAGAGATTTAATTAATTTACAAACTTTATTTTCTTGTCAAGGAATGACACGGCCTTTAGGTTGAACCATATAAATCTCTTCTTCTAAATCACCATTTAGAAAAGCAGGTTTCACATCCATTTGGTGGATAAAAAGCTTACGGATTGAAGCTAAGGCAATTAAAATTCGAATAGAAGAAATTCTAGTCACTGGTGCAAATGTATCAAAATAGTCTATATTTTGTTTTTGAGAAAAACTTTTTGCTACTAACCGAGCTTTATATTTATCTAAAGATCCATCAGGATTAAATATCTTTTTGAAAATCCATTTACAACCAATAGGTTTTGCACCAGGAGGTAAGTCAGTTAAAATCCATGTATTATTTTTCATAATGGAATCAATTTCAACTTTTATTGCCTCTTTCCAATATTTAGCATCTGAAGAAGATATAGCTTCAAAATAATTTGATGGTTCATTATCGACAAGAAAAGTTTGAAAATCATTTCCACAAGAAAAATATTCTTTCCTAGGCTTTTTGCTCCTTCTCAGTTCCTCATTAGAGGTAATTTTATTATATATTTCAACAGGTGTGTGAGAAGTTTTTTCAGACAGTGGATAAATATATTCAAAGAATTCTGCATTCTTTGTCTCAATTATAGTATTACAATCAAGCACATCACTTTTTAAAACAAGAAATCTATATGCAACACTATGTTCTGCATATCCAATTAGCATGCAATCAGCAGTTTTAGAACCTATTTTTCTCTTTTTAGGTTCAGGCAAAAGAACTTTAGCAAGGCACCCCCACACTTTTAAATATTTTAAATTAGGTTTATAACCCTTCCACAATTCATAAGGAGTTTTGCATGTTCTTCTATGTGGTATTCTATTTTGTAAGTGACATGCAGATAGAATAGCTTCACCCCACAAATTATCAGGAGCATTAGAACTGATTAACATAGAGTTCATCATCTCTTTCAATGTTCTATTTTTCCTTTCAGCTACTCCATTTGACTCAGGTGAATAAGGCGGAGTTATTTCATGAATTATTCCATTCTTTTCACAAAAATCATTTATCGATAAATATTCTCCACCTCTATCTGATCTAATTCTCTTGATTTTTCTACTAAGTTGATTTTCAACCTCAGTTTTATAAGAAATAAAAGCATTAAATGCATCATCTTTATTTCTAAGCAAATACAACTTAGTATATCTAGAAAAATCATCAATAAAAGTTACATAATATCTTTTACCACCTCTAGTTATAGTCTGCTTCAAGTCGCCTAAATCAGTGTGAATTAAAGATAACAATTCAGTTTCTCTATTTACGGAAAAACAGGTCTTTCTAGTACTTTTAGCTTCAGCACATATTTCACACTTGTTAATATTATTTGAGTCTAAACCAGATATTAATCCTAGCGACTGCATTTTCTTTATATACGCGACATTAACATGTCCTAGTCTAGCATGCCATAAAGAAATTGACTCAACCATATAAGTAGAAGAAGATGCATTTTCATTGCTAGTAACAGAAATATTAAGCACAAATAAACCATAGTTACAATATCCATTGCCCACAAAAATATCATTTTTGGTCAATACGACCTCATTATTTTCAAATGAAACCTTCACTCCAACTTTTCCTAATAACCCCACAGAAACCAAATTGGTTTGGATATTAGGAACATGCAATACATCACTCAATGCTAGAGTTTTACCAGATGTGAGTTTGAGAAGAATTTTTCCTTTCCCAAGAACACGAGTTGTTCTTGAGTCACCAAGATAAATAGTTTCTTCTCCTTCCTCAATGTCACGACCCAAACCCCGCTCCGGTCGTGATGCGCCTCTCGTGAAGACAAGGCCAGCCAGACCATTACAGAACACCTCTTTTAAGCAGTTAAATAGTTCATAAGCAGTTTAAATATGATTTTAATGATATTAATTAGCGGATGTACAATCCAACACAACCCTAATCGGGGTATCACAAGTCACGAGCATCTAATAGAGTGTGAATACAGTTCTACAAGGTCTAAAAACACACGGAACAGGAAAATGAACAAAAGAGAGAGAAACGGTGCTGCGAACGCTGGCAGTCACCTCGCTAAACTCCTATAGCTCTGCCTCCAATCAGTCAAAAACCCACTACCGGGTGAATAAATACCTGCATCTGCACATGAGGTGCAAGGAGTAAAGTGAGTACTCCGACTCAGTGAGTAATAAAGGTAAATAACAACTGAGCAGTAAGAAATCATGTATAACAAATCATCATGCTGTATAGAAGCAGTGTGAAACCCTTTTGAGAAAAACTGTAAAGCTGTGAAATCTTTAGAGAAACATCTTAGCTCAGTTTAAACCTCTTTTGAAAATGACTTTTTTTTCCAGCGGTCACGCAAATGAATGCAAACAAATAGTGCAGATAAGCACAGAAATCCGCCCCTCGGCACAACACTCAGTCATCAGATAATGCCAGGCAATCAGGTAGATATTGCATGAAGTAGCACAGATAACAGATAATGGCAGACAAATGAAATAAAGTAAACACATAGAACAGTACTAGTACCGCTGCGGCGTGCAGCCCGATCCATATATCGCTGCGGCGTGCAGCCCGATCCATTTATCGTCGACGGCGCTCATGGAGGGTGTGCAGACTACGGGAGGGGTCCCTTACGGCCCAAGCGCAATATCAAGCCATCTCGTCGCATCAAATCTAGGCCCTCGGCCTCATATCAAATCAGTATCTCACTATTGCGGCATGCAGCTCGATCAAAAAGTATCCTTACAGGCCCTCGGCCTTACTCAGTCAAAAATCACATAAGCCACTAGGGCAACAGTAAAACATGATGCTCAGCCCAAATATTATTGGAAATATCATTTCAAGTGTTAAAGCAAAATAAACTTGGCTGAGTCTTAAAAACAGTGGAAAATACATGACTGAGTTCAAGTATAAAATCAAAACAGTGAGGGAATATCAACAACAATCCCCGAAGGGTTCAAATAGCTGGCACGAAGCCCAAATATGGCAATCAGCCCAAATTATGATGATAACAAGTAAATTTCAGTCAAATATGCAAAAAATTCATCAACAGGACGGACCAAGTCACAATCCCCAACGGTGCTCTACCCCACGCTCGCTATCCGGCGTGCAAGTTACCTCAATATAGCACTACGATGTGCAAATACGGGGTTTCAAACCCTCAGAATATCATTTACAATCATTACTCACCTCGAATCGGCGAATTCTTTAGCTCGCGACGCCTGTGCCCCTCAAATCGGCCTCTTCGCACGTCGAATCTGAACAAAACCAGAACGAATACGTCACAATATGCTAAGGGGACAAAACCCAATCGAAAACAATCTAAAAATATCAAAAATCCCGAAATTAGCAAAACTCGAGCCCCGAGCCCACTTCTCGAAACTCAGAAATTTTCACATCAACGGGTTCCTTATCCTACCACGAGTCCATACATATCAAAAACTCTAAATTCCGACCTCAAATGGTCCTTCAAATTCCAATTTAAAAATCTCAAAATCCCAAGCCCTAGTTCTTCCATTGTTTTTGCTAAATTTCCATGAATTTCTAGGTTAATTTCACAATAAAATCACGTTTTTGGTTCATTAAACTTACCTCCAATTAATCCTCTTCGAATCCCTCTTCAATTTCTCCCAAAGAGCTCTCAAAATGTTCAACAATGGTGAAAAAATGACTTAGGCTCGCGGATGAAATGTTTTAAAAACCCTTCTGCCCAGCTATGATTTCCTTCTATGCGAACGCGAGGGCCTTCTCGCGTTCGCGATGAACAAATAATCTCTTGGCCAAAAATTACCCTACGCGAACGCGTCTGAACACCCGCGAACGCGATGCTTCCACGGCTTCAACTAACCGAACGCGACCACCTAGGCTGCGAACGCGATGAACAAAACAAATGGAACTCCAGACCCTCCTATGCGAACGCGAATAACTCCCCGCGCACGCGAAGCTCAAGAAACTCACCCTCCGCGAACGCGAACACCCTAACGCGAACACGAAGAGCAAAGCCTGGCCCGCCAAACTCCTGCTACGCGAACGTGGCCCCAGGCACGCGAACGCGAAGGCCAAATTAGGCATGCACTACTACTGCATTTTCTGCTATCTTTTCCAAGTTCCAAACTTCCTGTTAACCATCCAAAATCACCCCGAGGCCTCCGGGACCTCAACCAAAAGCACCAACGCATCCTAAAACATCATTCAAACTTGTTCCAATCATCAAAACACCTCAAACAACACCAAAACCATCAAATTACATCGATTTCAAGCCTAAGTTCTTCTAAAACTTCCGAAACACGCATTTGATCAAAAACCCAACCAAATCACCTCCGAATGACCTGAAATTTTACACACACATCCCAAATGTCATGACGAAGCTACAACAGCTCTCGAAATTTCATTCCGACCCTCGAATCAAAATCTCACCTATCAATCGGAAATCGCTAAAATACTAACTTCGCCAATTCAAGCCTAATTCTACACCGGACCTCCAAAACGAATTCCGATCACGCTCCTAAGTCACAAATCACCTAAAGAAGCTAGCCAAATCATAAAAACTCCGATCCGAGCTCATATACAAATAAGTCAACTCTTGGTCAAACCTTTTAAATTTAAAGCTTTCAACTGAGACTGATCTCTCAAATTCATACTGATTTCCGTGAAAACCAAAACCAACGATCTACATTAGTCATAACACATTACACGGGGAAGTCATGCCTGAGAACTGGCGATCAAAGCGCAAAAGCTCAAAACGACCGGTCGGGTCGTTACACTCAACTTGGGTGTAAGACAAAAAATTATTTTTGTTTGCACAAATGTGCCTAGTAGCACCAGAGTCTCACTCAATCTCTCACACTGGCCACATTATTTATTAGGGAGATGACCGCAACAATTAAATTATCCGCTTTAGTCAAATTTAATTTTGACTTAGCGAGATTGTCATTTATCCCAACTCTACCATTGCATTGAGGTGCATTTTTTTTGAAGGTTTTAATATTAGCATTGGATATGTAATCATGTCTGTTCACATACCTGTGTTTGGACATTAGTGTCTGCCAAAGTTGTGGATGCAATAACGTATTTGCAACACCATGGATATCTGGCAGGACAGCTGGAACAGTAGCAGTAGAGACAACACCAAAATTGGTAGCACCATCAAAAATTTCCGTAGTAGTATTACTTGCCATAGTTTCTTAGATTGTAGGAAAATTACACGGGAAAAATAACAATAATAATACTGCAATAATATTATTTGTGAACGGATACACGGACTGGCTTGAGTCGTGCTAGGCACTGTCCTAAGAAACTATTTCAGCAATGTGAAATATTTCCCTAGGATTAAACAAGCCTACCTCTATTTTATTTAGAGGATACAAGAATCAGCAAAATTAAATATTATACAAATCCAGCTAGTAAGAAAAAAGGAAGAACAACTAATGCGTAATGTTAATTAAATATGATAGAAAAGGAACTGGAAGGAAGAAGAGAGAGATATAAGAAAGATATCTAATGATGAGAATGAATGGCTAATGAATGCTATTTATAGCCATAAGTGCACGTTTCTATCATTGTGCATGGTTGATACGTGGCTTTCTTCTTTTGCCACTTCTCTAAAGGAATGTGCCACTTATCAAAAGGTTTAAAGGATGGCTGCCACATTTTGGTAGTAAGACCACTTATCTTTTACCTTTCCATGCAAAGACATTTGTCAAATGCTAATTATATAAATTCCTTTTAAAATACTAATGTAATTTGGCTGACAATTTCACCCAGATCTTTCATGCACTCCTTTCGATGCTAACTCTCAGTTGAAAATGAATAATGGTGACCCAGTTGCTCAGTCTAAATATGCTCAGATTATTGAGAGACTAGGAATTCTCCCAAAAGTGATCATATTCATAAAAATCATGGATAAGATGGTTACTCATATTATCCGCCGATTAACCCATTTTCTATCCGTATTAAATATGTGTCGGGTTGAATAATTTGTCCATTTTGCATTATCCAATTTTGACCCGCCCATATTCGACCCGACTGACCCGTTACCACCCCTACCTCAGATGATTGAAACTTATTATTAAAATAAATTACCTTTTCTACTGAACATATGACTAAAAAATCTAGTTATATCTTAATGATTTTGTTCTCTGGATGAATATGCTATTGTTTGATTTTTGCTAACTATTGGTACCATTTCAAATGAGTGTGGTTTATTATTTGAAGTTTATACAAATTTCTTCGACGGTTGGACACGAGATAATTTTGTATTGGTTGAACTTGAAAAAAAACTCCATTGAAGCTTCAGGTTCAAAGAAGCAGATGGTTTTATTTTAACGGATTTTGTGTCATGGGGCGGCTATGGTGGGTTAGAGCAAGTTTAGTTATAGGGAAAAGGTCAGGGTGGGTGGGTTTAATTCCATAGGTATTCGCCACATAATAAATATTTTTAAAAAGCAAAAAATAAAAAAAAATTGTTAGTTTGACGGGCATAAATGAGCCATAAAGGTAAGTAGAGGGGTATTTTAAACAAAATATGTGGATGAAGGGTATATTTAGACCTTTTTTGATAGTTCAAGGACATTTTTAGCCCTCTTCCAGAGGAACAAAAATTGGGGTGAGAGAGGCTCGAACTCTCGACCTCAGGATTACTCGTAAAGCTATGAGACCTACGCGCTAGCCAACTGCGCCACCACCCCTGTGTTGATCTTTGTCGTCTAAACTAGTTAAAACATAAATATTTGGAATTTGCAGGAATTTTCAAGAGAGTGGAGCGGTGGCCTGTCCTATAAAAAGCAATTGCGCATCAACTCTTATAATCTTGTGCGTACACAGTACAGAGTACACTAGTTAATTAGCTTCAGTCGAGTAGGGATGGCAAATAGGGCGGGGCGGGGCGGGTGAAGCTTTGCCCTGCCACATATTTGACCTGTCCTGCCCTGTTTAACAACTTTTCTTTTTTTTAACCTGCCCCGCCCCGCCCCATTTAGCCCTGCCCCGCCCCGCCCTATTTAGCTTATATTTTTTTGCTTCATTTTTTAGGTTCTCATGTTCTTACTTATTTGAACGGGTCTGATTCTAATTTCGATTCGGGTAAAAATAAAAGCAAACTAAGTCAAGAAATTTAATAACCTGTAAAATCTAAAACTTGTTAAATGAAAGGAAACTCTTTTAAACAAACAAATTATAGTATGTGAGGAAACTAAAGCCTGTACTTCATGAGATGTACATTTGTTTGGGAATATTTTATAAGTACTTGAAAAAGAAATTAGAGTGTGTAAATAATAATAACAACCAAACCAACATAATATCATGTTTGACTCAATAAATGTTCATGAAAGTTTGGAGTTGGAAGGACCAAATATCTTACTAAAGAGAAATCAGATTGTCTGCTCTATGGAATTTATTTGATGTATCAGTAAAACATTTAAGCTTATTAAACTAAATGCAAATAATAAAGTAAAAAAGAAAAATAGAAAATAACAAATTAACAAGTTAGTGATACTTCCACCAATACGCAATCCATTTGCATGTTCCCAGTGAAAATACTGCCTTCTAACGACAGTGTAAACTATGAATTATAGGAGTAATTCATAATTAATGCTATAAATTATTACACATTAAATTCATAACTAAGGAGGTATACAAAATCTATAGGCAGCACACTGTATTGAAAAATGAAAAAGTTTCACTTTATTTTTTTATCAATTTTGCAGCCAAAACTCTTGCCCTGCCACCTGCCCTGCCTCATTTTAATTTTCTAAAAATATACTTTGACCCGCCCTACCCTGCCCTGCCCCATTTAAGTAATCCCCTGCCCTGCCCTGTTATGGCTCTACCCTGCCCTGCCCTACTTTTGCCCTGCCCCATTGCCATCTCTACAGTCGAGTGCTTAATTTCTCATACGCACATTTATAAAAATTATTAGTCTTAGTATACGCGCACTGCGAGTATTATTTTTTAAATTGAGTGTTCTCCATGTTAATGAGTAACTTTTGTAAGAAAATATAAAAATTATTAAAATTATTTTGAGTTATAAAATAAAGTATACGCTTCTTAATTGATGAATATTGATCATATATATCTAACTCAACAAAAAAAATCTTCATAAAAGTCCTCAATCACTATTCAATATTTTCACCTTAAATTATGTCTTTAATTTTATAATTTTATCAGTTTAATTTCATAAGTTAGCGTGCTTCCTCTTTTGTTTCAACAAAAAATACATAGCCCTTGAATATTTAAGATTTAAGATTTATTCCTGAAACACAAAAGTTTTTATTATGATTCTTTAAAAGATTTATCAAATGATATAACTTAAAAAATTAAATCATATGTCTTCTTAGTTTATCTCCCTTCAAAGGTCTTAATGTTATCTATGTAGTGAAATTTTAGAATCTAAAAAAAGAAATTTATGATTTACATAACTTTGTCGAAATGTACGTGAGCAAAGAAAATATTACTAAAACATGAAAAATTAATAGGACGAATAACTTACTATAGAAAATTATTGAATTCAGTAAATATGTTTATATATAATAGTTTAGACATTTTTATATATAATTCATTTAAAGTCTTTTTGGAGTCAAATAAGAAAAGTTTCAATAAGCAAAATTTAATTAATTTTAAAGTCTTAATCATTAATAAAATATTCACACTACATTTTTATTCAATATAAGAAAATTAAAGGATAAGAGTTAATTGACATTTCGTGTAGAGGTTTCGTACTTTTATAGTATAAATGTAGGCCTGTACTATTTAATATTAATAAATATGGTATCAAATAATCATATTGGGTGCTTAATTGAACACCACAACAATACCAACATACCCAGTAAAATCCCACTAGTGGGGTCTGGGGAGAGTAGAGTGTACGCAGACCTTACCCCTACCCCGAAAAGGGTAGAGAGGCTGTTTTCGGGAGACTCTCGGCTCAACAGGAGAGACAATAATATCAAAAAAGAAACAAAAAAAAGGGCATGTAACAACAAAAGATGCTAGAAATAAAATAACAACAACGAATAAGTAAAAGGAAAATAACATAAAATTATGCAAAACAACAATGTGAACACAACATAGACCGCTAACAAACCTAAACAAAACTCTATCAGATTACCCGGTACAATATTAAAATGCATACTAATTATTTTGCATTGACATAATTTTTATCTAAATATTATTGTATGAAATAATTTTTATTTAATATATGATTTTATGTCCCCACATTTTAATTTTTTCAATTAGAAATCAATTGAAGTCACCATCGTTCTCATCTTGATTTTATAAGTATTACACAAAGCTTATGTTTTCAATTAGTATAATTTATATAGGGGTAAAATATTTATTGATCTTAAATTCTTAAATATTAGTACTTCTTACTTATTTTAATAAGGAGAGATTCAAGATGCAAAACGTTATTTGATTTTAAAGTCATATTAATTACAATTTTGTCCATTGTAAAAGTTGTTTTAAAGCGTAAGAAAGCGAACGACTATAGGGGTATCAAGCTACTAAGCCACATTATGAAAGTCTGGGAGAGGGTGGTGGAGATGAGGGTAAGGAGGGATGTATCTATTTCTGAGAACCAGTTCGGATTCATGCAGGGGCGTTCGATGACAGAAGCCATTCATCTTGCTAGGATATTGGTGGAACAGTATAGGGAGAGGAAGAAGGACTTACATATGGTGTTCATCGATCTGAAAAAGGCATATAACAAAGTCCCTAGGAATATTATGTAGAGATACTTGGAGGCTACAGGTGTTCCTGTCACTTACTCTAGGGTGCTTAAGGACATGTACGATGGCGCCAAGACCCAGGTGAGAATGGTGGAAAGGGACTCGGGACACTTCCCAGTAGAGGTGGAGTTGCATCAGGGATCAATACTTAGTCCATTCCTATTTGCCTTGGTGATGGATGAGTTTATGCAATCAAGGAGAGGAACCTTGGTGCATGTTATTTGCAAATATAGTACTGACTGACGAGACAAGAAGTGGTGTTAATGCTAGGCTGAGGTCTGGAAGCAGACCTTGGAACTAAAGGTTTCAAGTTGAGCAGGTAAAACAGAATATTAGGAATGCGAGTTTAGTGACGTGACTCGGGAGGATGACATTGAAGTGAGGTTGGAAACATAAGTCACACCCAAAAGAGAAAGTTTTAAGTATCTTGGGTCTATAATCCAATGAAATAGGAAGATTGACGAGGATGCCATATATCATATTGGAGCGGGGTGGATGAATTGGAGACTCGCATCCGGTGTCTTATGTGATAAGAATGTATCACCAAGACTTAAAGGTATGTTTTATAGAGTAGTAGTTAGACCAACCAGGTTGTATGAGGCGGAGTATTAGTCAGTCAAGACCTCTCATGTTCAGAAGTTAAGAAGTTGCGAAAATGATGATGCTTAGATGGATGTCCGGTCATACTAGGAGGGATAGGATTATTAACGAAGACATTCGAGATAAGGTGGGAGTAGCTTGTGTTGTGGACAAGATGAAGAAATCGAGGCTGAGATGGTTAAAGGCACGTAAAGAGGAGAGGCACAGATTCCCCAGTGAGGAGGTGTGAGAGGTTGGCTATGGCAGGTCCAAGGAGAGGTAAAGGTAAGCCGAAGAATTATCAAGGAGAAGTAATCAAATAGGACATGCCATATCTTCCGCTTACCGAGGATATGATCCTTGATAGGAGGGTGTGAAGGTCTACAAATCAGTTTAAGTATGTATAAAGCAGTACTATTTGTAAGGGTATCTACATAATTACTACATTTATACTAAATTGTAGACTTTTTTTTGCAGAAGATTTGTAGAAGTTTTCGTTGTTTTTGATTTGTGAAAACAGAAAACAAAGCATCTACAATCAGAATATAAATAATCTACAATTTATCTACAAAATATCTACAAACTGGGTACATTGAATTTTAATATCCCAATTCCCATTCAATTGTAGCTTAATTGGTATTTTCGACATAATTGCGTTTTTTGCAGAAGATTTTGTAGAAGTTTTAGTCGTTTTGGATTTGTGAAAACAGAAAACAAAGCATCTACAATTAGAATACAAATAATCTACAATTTATCTACAAAATATCTACAAAATACATTGAATTTTTATATCCCCAATTCCCATTCAATTGTAGCATAATTGGGATTTTTGACATAATTGCGTTTTTCAGAAGATTTGTAAAAGTTTTTTTTTTGTGAAAACAGAAAATAAAGCATCTACAATCAGAATACAAATAATCTACAATTTATCTNTTAATAGTGCTTTGTTGGTTTTCAACTGATGGAACTGTCAGTTCAGAATAATGAAATTCAGCTCAGAATACAATGACATATCAAGCACCACCAACGCTGCAAATTCCAACCACGCATGAGCGGAAAAATGTATACTGTTAAGTGGGAACAAAAACAGGTAATACATTCAATATTCTGTATATACATATAAAATGATCTATAGTATGAGACAAAAAAAGAGAGAGGATATTATCAGCATGTCGACTATGGTCAAACAACCTATAGGATCTTACACAACTCTAATAAAATCTTAAATAGCCACATATCATGTCTATAGGAGCGCAATCAATCAACTAGTGTTATTAGACTACTCTTGCTTAAATTCTTTAGTCTGGTTCTTTCTTTCATGCAAATACACGCCTACCTGTTATTTCCAATAATTACAGATATCATGCCTGTAGGTTTATTTAAACCTATATTTCGAAACAACTCGATAATTTGGCAATCACTTAGACGTTGCCTTTACATGTATAAATTGGTTCGCGTGATTAACCTGGTATCGACATTGTTGAATTGCCTCTCCTTAACTTTTTTGCCTGCGATTTATCTGTTCTATCACGCAAATACTATGTGAGGGATAAACTTGAGCCTTTATGTGCTACTTGCAATTATTGGATGTCACGACCCAAACTGGAGGGCCATGGCTGGCACCCGGGCCATACCTTCCGAGCACTAATGTGCATTTTATCTAACCTTTCTTATTATCTATAAGGGCCGATGAGATTAACATAAATTGTAGGCATGAACTATGAACAACCTACAATGATAGATAATGGCATGAACATACATTACATGGGACGACAGGACTGTCATGAAACTATATATAAGGTACGAGCTGACAAGCTACCATGAGAGACTATACAACAAAAATCAGCCGACAAGGCAATCCAAACAATATATGAGTCGACACCTGTCTATGAGTCTCTAAAGGAACATAAGTGCTGTAACATTGCCGAAACAGGGCCCCGACATACCCATAATGTCTATAAAAAATGCATACCAAGACCACGACAAGTCCGGAGAAGGGATCTCGCCAATAACCGCTGAACTGGGCGGCCTACTGTGGTGGGGGAGCTACGTCTACCTGTCTATCAGGACCTGCAACACGACATGCAGCGTCCACAAATAAAAAGGACATCAATACGAATAAAGTACTAAGTATGTAAGGCAGGAAAGCATAAGTAAGAACAGTAATGTAAACAGGGATAGAGAATATACAACCTGTAACATCTGGGTACCTCTGAGGGTTACTGACATGAAATGCATGATATACACACACACACACACACATACACTTAAACTTTTAAAACATACACCTCTGTGGGGATCATCATCATCATATCGTACCCGGCCGTAATAGGCTCGATAAAAATATACCCGGCCATCATAAGGCTCGGTAGAATTGTACCCGGCCACGTGGAGCTAGGTAAAACCCAACTGATCAGTGGTTGCACAATAGGTGCCGTACCCGGCACACTATAGTGCGGCTCAATAGAGTAAAATAGATACATATATATAATACATACTGGACTCATTGGAATCATATTCGGAACCTTTCGAAGTGACGTAACATCGGTATCCTCCGTACACATTATTAAGACTAACTCTTCCTCATGAATCTTATAAGAATCAGGAAGTACCAACAATATTGATAACATAAGAATAAGAGAAGCAATATCAACATCAATCATTCCATAAGAAGAGAAATAATATAGGTATTGCTAGCTTCAAAGAGTGGAGTATCTTTGGAAGCTCGTTCATTACATTATGTGCAATCGGAGTCGTGTAAAAGAAGGAAAGGGATAGCCTCACATACCTTGTATATACTGCCCAACCTCAAGCTATGCAAATGTCATGACTCCTTCGTCTACAATAAGAGAAATGACACTATCGTTATCTTTTAAGCGTCGTAACTATTATATATCGACCGCAACCTATTTCACGATGAAACAGACATTACCTCTCTTATTTATATGACTCCCCACAAGTTAAAACAATCACCAAACAGCCCAAACAACATCAATAATAATCATATTGAGCCTCCCAAAACAGTTGTCACGCCCCGAACCTGGACCTGGACGTAACACGACACTCGGTGCCTAACTACATGTGACCGAGCGAACCAACTAGCTGGCTGAATCAACATGTGATATCATAACATACTGAATGTGGAAGATAAACTAACACATGCTGATATCCTGAAAGTCTGGATGATAGAAATCAAAGTGCGGAAATACTAAAACAAGTCTGAAACATATATGTAGCCAACATTGCTTAACATGAAAAGCCTGAGACTCTGTCTAACTGTTACTCTAGTCTATGAAGCCTCTAATAAGTATTGAAAACACTGACTGCCTGTAAATACTGAAAGACCGTAAAGTAATGATAATGCCCCGAAAGAACTAGGGATCACCAAACAGCTGGTTCGAGAATCCTAGCACTCTGAATCATTAACCCGTGAATCGTTACCTGCATCGTGAGATGCAGGCCCCGGGCAAAAGGGACGCCAGTACATTTGAATTGCACTGGTATGTAAAGCAACTAAAAGAAAGAATTATAAATGCTGAAACTGAAACTAAGCTAATAACTGAGAATTGATAATTGGTACTGAAATGATACTATTGAAATAGAAACTAAAATAATAACTGATAATTGATAACTGAACTGATAATTGATAACTAATAACTGATAACTGAACTGATAACTGGTAACTGAAATGATAACTGATAACTGAACTGAACAAAGGAAGTAAGGATATGAATACTCCCTCTTCTGAATGATGAACAACCTGTTTATCTGAATAAGCTACAGCCTCGGGCCCAATATATATGTGCACAAGCTATGGCCTCAGGCCCAAGTATACGTATACATAACTACGGCCTCAGGCCCAAAAATACATAAAGCATAAACTACGGCCGCAGGCCCAAACATGCATAAAGCATAAACTACGGCCTCAGGCCCAAACATGCATAGAGCATAAACTACGGACTCAGGCCCAAGTATGCATAGAGCATATAAACTACAGCCTCAGGCCTAAATACAGGTGTTCAACATTCAGGAACTGATAATCAAACTGCAATACACGATAGTGAAATACTGAATCACACTGAGTTACATGATACTGGAATACTGGATCACACTGAGTTACATAATACTGGAATACTGAATAGGACTAGACTGAGACATGTATTCTTGAACTGATTATGAACACTGAAACTTCAACTGTTTATGACATACTGAGTAATCTATATTAAGACTCGGGGGCACCAAACCCAAGTCTATATTGAATACGCACAGAGCTCACAACGTTCAGAATGAAAGTGGTGAACGAGTTATGAAGCTAGAGAATAGAAGTTCTACAACTATTCAAGGAACTAGGCTTAACTATATTTCTGAGGCAATTGGTAACGTCGTAAAAGAAACGTAGTGTAGGGAGAATCATTAAAATTCCCAAACATAGAGAGTTAGCCTCACATACCTTAACTTCCTGCTCTTGAGCGTAATACAACATTCGCCAACCCTTTCAACCTTAATCTATATTAATACAAGTCAAAGGGATTCCATATTAGCAATAATTCTCATGTTTTAGTCACTTAAGCATTTTCTCAAACACTTGGTTACATAAAGCTTCATAGTCCTTATTAATGGTGTTTCTACGCCCAACAAGCCATTCTCTTGATCCTAGATAAATTCTAAAATCTCAAATTTCTTATAATCAATGTCATTCTTCTTCACCCATAAGATAAACAACACCCTTAACCAATAATCAACAATCAACAAGCCAAACCTATAATTGTTCATGCTTTTCTATCAAACCCATCAACTCATATCTCATGAACTTGTAGTCTACAATCATTAATCCAATAGTATAATCAATTAGAGGGTGAAGACATTACCTTTTTGAAGTTCAATCCTCTTGAATTCGAGTTCTAGGGTTTCTTCTCTCAACAATGATGTCCCAATCGAATATCTAATGATATGGAGGGTTTACCCATGTTAATAAGATGTGGGGAAATTGAAATTAACTTAGAATCACCATAAGAACATACCTTGGATGGTGGAGGGACCCTTAAGGAGTTAGGTTTTTGAGTACTAAGCTGGCATGAATATCTAAGTATTGGACTGACATGCGTAGCTGAGTATTAAACTGACATGAGTATATGAGTATTGAACTGACATGAGTATCTGAGTACTGAACTGACATGAGTATCTGAGTACTGGAAACATGAATGTTATTACATGACACGTAAAGTGGTGGCTGTATAGCCACAAATTCTGGTGGCAACTCCAACTCATAAGCTAATTGACCGATCCTTTGCAATATTCTATATGGCCCAAAATAGCAGGGACTATGCTTCCCCTTCTTCCCAAATCTCATAACTCCTTTCATAGGCGAAACTTGTAGAAACACCCAATCATCAACTTGAAACTCTAGGTCTCTATATCGCACGTTCGAATAGGACTTTTAGCGGCTCAGAGTCGTCTTCAAACGCTCTTGAATCAACTTAACTTTCTCTATAGTCTGATAGACCAAATTTGGTCCCAACAACTCCTCTTCACCAACTTTGAACCAACCAATTGGCGATCTACACCTTCGCCCATACAGAGTCTCTCGCAGTTCTATCTTGATACTAGAATGGTAGGTGTTATTATTAGCAAGGTCAATGAGAGGTATGTGATCATCCCAATTACTTTTAACATCAAGGACATATCCTCAACTGTTTGAATAATGCGCTCTGCCTGGACATCTTTTTGAGGATGAAAAACTTGTGCCTAATCCTTTCTGAAATAACTTCTAAAAGTTCATTTTAAACTGAGCACCACAGTCCCAAATGAAGGACCACGGAGTCCCATGCAATTAGACGATTTCCTGAATGATAACTTGGTATAATCTTATGTTGAATCTGTAGTCTTTACTGGCAAGAAATGTGCTGACTTGGTAAGTCGATTTACAATCATCCAATCAAATCATGCTTTTAAAATGAGAAAGATAATCCCGTTATAAATTTCATATTTACCATCTCCACTCAAAATATGTGTATTATGTGATAAAACACTAGGCTTTCTGCTGCTCGACTTTCACTTGCTGACAATTTAGACAATTGGCCGCAAGTCTGCGATGTTCTTTTTCATGTCGTTCAACCAATCAATCTCCTTGGTCATGATGCATATTTGGGGAACCTGGATGTAAAGAATACCAGGAATTATAGGCTTCTAACATGATCTTCCCTTTTTAAGTCCATCTATGTCTGGAACACACAATCTGTCTTGGTACCTCAAAGTACCATCATCTCCCCCTTATTCAAAAGCCATCGTTTTATACTTGTGAATCTCCTCTTCAACTGCAACACGTAGGGATCATCAAATTGTTTTTCCTTCTCTTCAGCTACTAATGGGGAACACGTCCTGTTCTAGACAACAACTTTGTCATCTTCGGAGTCTGAAGTCGAACTCCTATCTTGGTTGGAGAACTTCTTTCACCAGAGTTCTCTTATCTACCTCAATCATGAGTTATACTTCTCACACTTTATCTTCTTAAGCACTTCCTGAAAACACTTATAGCATTATTGTGACCTAAGTCTTTGACATGTACTCTAAATTTTAGAGTCCCGTGAAATGGCACTACCCTCATAACACATAAATAGGCATGATTTTACAGCTTTTCTGTGATCACTTTATCATCAATAACTAAGATCGGTGATCATTCTAATCACTTTGTGTTTCTTACACATGCTAGACATAATCCTTGTGGTAATTATACAATTTTTCCTCATTACCGAACTGATTTTCTTTTTCATATCCCATGCTAACTTTTCGAGTTTCAAATCTCCATCTGGACTTACTGATGGTTTTCACATCACCCCTTAGACCAAAGGTCTTATACTTGGGGATTCTTTTTTTTTTTTTTTGGGATCCAAATAACTTTCCTTATTTTTTGCAATTCTTTGCACTCTACGTCAATAACGACTCATCTTCCAACTTACTTCTGAGCTAGGAAAAACTAAATTATTCACATAACGGAAAGTTAATGTATTCACAACTATCATACACAATCTTAATAATTTAACTCTGCTCACACTGTCAGTCTTGGAGAAACCACATTTCGATAATTCCTAAAGGCTATTCTTCTATAGCTTGCTCTCTCACTGCTAGCTGATTTTTTTCCCACTGCCAATGTAATTCGGGTTTAACTTAAACTTTTCGAGTTCTGACATGCGTTCGGTGTTTCAAACTGTTACCCACTCACTATTGTTAACTTTACTAAGTAGATCAAATTGTACCTCTACTAGCTCTGCTGAAAGTG
>NW_017674991.1:64869-78875 GCF_001879085.1 Nicotiana attenuata
AGATAAACTGAGAATTGATAATTGATACTGAATGGTAACTATTGAAAACTGAAACTAGAACGATAACTAATAGTTGATAACTGATAACTGATAACTGATAAATGAGCACAAGCTACGACCTCAGGCCCAAGTATATATGTGCACAATATATATGTGCACAAGCTACGGCCTCAGGCCCAAGTATACGTATACATAACTACGGCCTCAGGCCCAAAAATGCATAAAGCATAAACTATGGCCTCAGGCCCAAACATGCATAAAGTATAAACTACGGCCTAAGGCCCAAGTATGCATAAAGCATATAAACTATGGCCTCAGGCCCAAATACAGGTGTTCAACATTCAGGAACTGAGAATCAAACTGCAATACATGATAGTGAAATACTGAATCACACTGAGTTACATGATACTTGAATGCTGAATAGAGCTAGACTGAGACATGTATTCATGAACTGATTATGAAAACTTATGCTTTAACTATTTATGACATGCTGGTAATCTAGACTGAGACTCATGGTAATTAAACACAAGTCTATATTGAATATGCACTGAGCTCACAACGTTCAGAATGAAAGTGGTGAACGAGTTATAAAGCTAGAGAATAGAAGTTCTACAACTATTCAAGGAACTATGCTTAACTATATTTCTGAGGCAATTGGTAACGTCGTAAAAGAAACGTAGTGTAGGGAGAATCATTAAAATTCCCAAACATAGAGAGTTAGCCTCACATACCTTAACTTCCTGCTCTTGAGCGTAATACAACATTCGCCAACCATTTCAACCTTAATCTATATTAATACAAGTCAAAGGGATTCCATATTAGCAATAATTCTCATGTTTTAGTCACTTAAAATTTTTCTCAAATACTTGGTGACATAAAGCTTCATAGTCCTTATTAATGGTGTTTCTACACCCAACAAGCCATTCTCTTGATCCTAGATAAATTCTAAAATCTCAAATTTCTTATAATCAATGTCATTCTTCTTCACCCATAAGATAAACAACACCCTTAACCAATAATCAACAATCAACAAGCCAAACCTATAATTGTTCATACTTTTCTATCAAACCCATCAACTCATATCTCATGAACTTGTAGTCTACAATCATTAATCCAATAGTATAATCGATTAGAGGGTGAAAATATTACCTTTTTGACGTTCAATCCTCTTGAATTCGAGTTCTAGGATTTCTTCTCTCAACAATGATGTCCCAATCGAATATCTAACGATATGGAGGGTTTACCCATGTTAATAAGATGTGGGGAAATTGAAATTAACTTAGAATCACCATAAGAACATACCTTGGATGGTGGAGGGACCCTTAAGGAGTTAGGTTTTTGAGAGTTCCCCTTTTTAGAGCAAGTTTTTATGTTTTGGGTTTGTGTGGGACGAAGTAGGGCTTTAAAATGACCCCCCCCATGAGCGCCCTTGCACACCTGGTAGGCCTGACCGCGCAAAATGGAAGTAACACTGCCTCAGGAGCGCGGCCGCGCTCGGGGCGCGCTCAGGGCGCGTATATCGCATACTATTATGTAAAATGCGCATAACTTTTTGCACAATGATCCGTTCGGGCTCCATAATATATCGCTGGAAAGTTATTTGAACGTCCTACAACTTTCCTGTTTTGTGTTTTCCCAAATACCTTACACGTTTTTCACTAAACCTTCTGCAAAACTGACTTTTTGTAAACTTCGTAGATTTTATCGAATCTTATGCACCTCATTCTCCATCTTGATTCTAAAACAACTATTTTCACCCATACTCATCCCACTAGGAATTCATATGTCTAAAATATCAGATTAATACCCATTTAACATATCCATACCTAGTCCGAATGTACAGGGTGTTACAACAATCCACCAACCAATAACATTACTAACAAGCCTTTCGATAAATATCTCACAAGTTCTAGCTTCAATGACTTAGCTGCAACTTGGATAATCTTAAATACATGTAGAATAAGAGGTTCCTTACCTTTAAACAGAAAGAACAACTCCAATTTGACCTTAATTGACCATGAAATATCCCTCCAACACTGCCACAAGAACAAAGAAGCGAAACAAGCAATCAATTAGGGGTTTTCGGCACTAGAATCACTTTAGAAGACTTGAAATCACCTAGGGTTGATTTAAAAAACTTGAGGGAGTAATTTAATGATCATAAACCACTTAAAACAACCTCCCACACGAGCTGGAACAACACAAAAATCAGCAACAACAAGAAGAACAAGAAACTTACTAGCGCCACGGGATTTTCGACACTTGATTTGTGTTGTTTGCCCTTTGTTTGGAACTTGGATCATGAGAGAACCTTGAGCTAGTGCTTTTAGGGTTCTAAGGTCTGAATATACTGAAAAATAATGACTTAAAACGGGGTTGAGGCATCTTATATAGATCCATATGTCTCAACCGCCTATGTGGGCCCCATAGATAGCTGCTTGGCGCAATCTCGCGAAAATGCAAATATATCTCAACTCCGAGATCGTATGGACGAACGGTTTAATGCGTTGGAAACTAGACTCATAGATATTAAATTTGGTGGGTATATAAACTTGTAATTCCAAGTAAATTGGGAAAAAAACTTAGTAACATTTGACCTAAGGTTTAAGCAAAATTATGAACGTAAGTTGCGACAACTTTTGTCGAATTTTGTTTCATAACTCGTTTGACTTCAAGACTTATGATACGGATATTATATGATTCAAATACCTTAAGACAAGAACTCTTGGGAATATTAAGCACCTCTAGTCTTACCCAAAAATACGGGTTACGACATCCTTGATTCGTTTAACTTCTAATACTTGTTAACCACTCTTATACACCATTGTATCATTTAAGACCAATAGGATTAACTTCTTATCATCTCAAAGATAATCTCTTCTTGGATTTACGTCGACTAACTTACGGCATGAACTAACGTACGTGAATATGAGTTGTAACACCCTCCCCCCTTAGGAACATTCATCCTCGAGTGTAAGGGTTTATGGGGAGTCTAACTCATCATGGATTCCGACGGAAATTTCTGGCCGAGTTTCCCCTATAAAATGGACACTATCCAAACTTGCAAGCAGTTAAACCCAACGTATGGCCTCACAAGGATATACAAAGCATTATGGACATGTAAATTATCTGCATATCACCATTTTATATTAAGGACGAGTATTCTCAAGCTATTTCTTACCTCATAGAGGCGTTTCACCTTCTAATGCATCCTGCGTTTCCCCGGCATCTTCGTTATATTCAATTTGGAACAGGTAAGGGTATTTAGACTCTATCTCCTCTTGTGCATCCCATGTCATTTCTTCCATATTCTTGTTCCTCCACAATACTTTGACGGAAGCTACATCTTTTGTTCTAAGCTTGCGGACTTGTCGATCTAATATAGCCGTTGTCACTTCTTCATATGATAGATCCTCTGTAACTTGTACATCTTTGATAGGGACGACTCGAGAAGGGTCTCCAATACATTTCTTCAACATAGATACATGGAATACCGGGTGGACAAATCCCATTTTGGATGGAAATTCGAACTCATAATCAACCTGTCCAATTCGTCGAAGAATTTTGTACGGCCCAATATACTGCGGACTCAGCTTGCCCTTCTTCCCGAAACGCATAACACCCTTTATCGGCGAGATCCTCAGAAAAACCCAATCACCAACCACAAACTTCAGATCACGACGTCGGACATCGGAATAAGACTTTTGCCTGCTTTGCGCCGTCCTCATTCATCCTTGTATCACTTTCGCCTTCTCAATGGCTTGGTGAATCAAATCTGGCCCATATAATTCTGTTTCACTGACTTCAAACCATCCAACAGGTGATCTATATCTCCTTACGTACAGTGCCTTGTACGGAGCCATTTTAATACTGGAATGGTAACTATTATTGTAGGCAAATTCTATGAGTGGCAGATGGTCATCCCAATTACTCTTGAAATCTAGAACACATGCTCGTAGCATATCTTCAAGTGTTTGAATAGTACGTTCAGCCTGTCCGTCAGTCTGCGGATGGAATGCAGTGCTGAGATTCACTTGTATGCCTAAACCCTTCTGAAAAGACCTCCAAAAAATTAGCCGTAAATTGAGCTCCTTGGTCTGATATAATAGATACCGGCACACCATAAAGCCTAACAATCTCGTTGATATACAAATTCGCATAATCTTCAACCGTGTAAGTTGTCTTAACTTGCAGAAAATGGACACATTTTGTAAGTCGATCAACTATCACCCAGATGGAGTCAAACTTATGATAAGAGCGAGGTAATCCAATAATGAAGTCCATATTACTCACCTCCCATTTCCAGGTCGGAATCTCTATATTCTGAATCAATCCACCGGGTTTTTTGATGCTCGATCTTTACTTGTTGACAATTAGGACACTAGGCGACAAATTCTACAATAGACTTCTTCATGTTATCCCACCAATACTGCTCCTTAACGTCATGATACATCTTTGTCGAGCCGGGATGGATGGAATATCGGGATTGATGAATCTCGATCATAATCTTCTCCAACCCTGCACATTAGGCACACATAATCGGCCCTGGTATCTCAACACCCCATCTCCTCCGATCTCAAAAGCCGTAATTTTACATTGTTGAATGCTCTCTCTCAATCATACTAAGGTAGGATCTTCATATTGCCGTGCTTTTACCTCGGCTACGAAAGATGATTCTGATGTATTTTGTACAGTAACACCTCTGTCATTAGATTCTGACAATATGATTCTCATATTGGATAGCTGATGAAGCTCTTTAGTCAACCCCTGTCTACCTGCCTCAATGTGTACTCAACTTTCTATTGACTTACGACTGAGCGTGTCTGCCACAACATTGGCTTTACCGGGATGGTACAATATCTCGATATCGTAGCCTTTCAGTAATTCAAGCCACCTACACTGCCTCAAATTCAACTCCTTCTACTTGAAGATGTATTGTAAACTCTTGTGATCTGTGTAGATGTCAATATGGACACCGTATAAGTAGTGCCGCCATATCTTCAAAGCATATATTACTGCAGCCAATACCAAATCATGAGTCGGGTAATTCTTTTCATGCTTCTTCAGTTGTCTTGATACATAAGCAATGCATCAATACGCACCCCAAACCTATACCTGAGGCATTACAATATACCATATAACCTTGTATTCCTTCTGGGAGAGTGAGCACTGGCGCAGATGTCAATCGATTCTTTAGCTCCTGAAAACTACGCTCACAAGCGTTAGACCACTGAAACTTAGTAACTTTCTGTGTTAACTTAGTCAATGGTGCTGATATAGAGGAAAACCTTTCTATAAACCACCTATAATATCATGCTAGCCCCAGGAAGCTGCGGACTTCTGATGGTGTTGTAGGTCTCGGCCAATTCTTTACTGCATCGATCTTCTGAGTGTCGACACTAATACCCTCATCAAATATCACATGGCCAAAGAATGCTACTGAGTTCAACCAGAGTTCACATTTGGAGAGCTTAGCATATGACCTACGATCCTGAAGGGTTTGTAATACTACCCGCAAGTGGCCCACATGTTCCACTTCCGAACGAGAATACACCAGAATGTCATCAATGAATACGATCACGAACATATCAAGATAGGGCCTGAATATACTATTCATGAGATCCATAAAAGCTGCTGGGGCATTTGTTAGCCCGAACGACATTACCAAGAACTCAAAGTGCCCATATCTGGTTCGGAAGGTCGTCTTTGGGATATCCTTCTCCTTAACCCTCAGTTGATGATACCCTGAGCGTAAGTCAATCTTGGAGAAATACTTCGCACCCAAGAGTTGGTCAAACATGTCGTCAATCCTCGGAAGTGAATACTTGTTCTTTATAGTAACCTTATTCAACTATCGATAATCGATACACATCCTTAACGACCTGTCTTTCTTCTGCACGAACAAGACTGGTGCACCCCAAGGTGAAGTGCTAGGCCTAATGAAGCCCTTATCCAACAAGTCCTTCAACTGCGCCTCCAAATCTCGCAACTCTGCCGGGGCCATCCTGTATGGAGGTATAGAGGTCGGTTAAGTGTCAGGCAACACATCAATGCTAAACTCGATCTTCCTTTTAGGAGGAAGGCCTGGGAGTTTATCCGGGGAAGGCAACACATCAATGCTTCTCCTCCGCATCCCTAACACGAACAAGATGATAAATGTAACCTTTTGAGATCATCTTCCTTGCCTTAAGATAGGAAATAAACCTGCCTTTCGGTGTAGCAATGTTCCCCTTCCATTCAATGACGGGTTCACAAAGAAACTGAAACCTAACTATCTTAGTACGATAATCAACATTTGCATAGCATGAGGCCAACTAGTCCATTCCCATTATCACATTAAAATCAACCATTTCTTACTCAAATAAATTTGCCGAGGTTTGACGACAATAGTTCATCACTGTGCAACCTCTATATACCCTTCTAGCTATCACAGAATCTCTTATCGGAGTGGATACCACAAGTGGTTTACTTATCAATTCAGGTTCAACGCCAAACTTATTAGCAACAAAGGGTGTAACATATGATAATGTAGATCCCGGATCAATCAATGCATATACATCATAAGATAACACAGACAATATACCTGAAACAATATTTGGAGATGACTCGAGATCCTGTCTACCTACTAGAGCATAGGTTCAATTTTGAGTACCACTCGAACTCAGTACTGCACCTCTACCTCCACCACGACATGTCGACTGCCAAAAACCCCGTGCTGGAGGTCGAACGGATGTGGATGAAGCAGACACAGATCCAGTTGACTGAGCCATACCACCACCTCCCTTGTTAGGATAATCCCACATCATATGGCCAGGCTGTCTGCAAGAATAACACGCATCAGAACCTCGACGGCACAGTCCAAAGTGGGCCTTGCCGCACTGATCACAACGAGGTGTTGGGGGTCTCGTCTGACTAGTATTCCTATGATATTGTGAGCCTGATGCCCGCAAACTCGGACCTGGATCAGAATAGGTAAATCGAACATACCGAGGCCTCTGAAACTGTGAAGGAGCACTAGCAACAAGTGGCGCTGAACTCCTCGAAGACTGGGGCCTGATTCTACCTCTGAAGTCATCAGAATACCCTACAAATCTCGCCCTCTTATGCTGGCAACCATCACGGTACTCACATCCTTTTTCTTGGACGTGCCACCGGACTGTAGAGCCTTGTTGGTAGCCTGCAATGCCTCAAAATTAGTAACCATACCACTTTTAATGCCTTCCTCGATCCTTTCCCCTAGCTTGATGATGTCGGAGAATTTCTGGCCTTCAATCAGCATCAACCTCTCATAATATTGTGGGTCCTGAGCTCGGACGAAAAACCTGTTCATCTGTTCTTCTTCTAAGGCCGGCCTAACCTTAGCCGCTTTCTGATCTCCAATGAGTAGCATACTCGCGGAATGTCTCTGTAGGTTTCTTCTTCAAATTCTGGATGTAGACTACATCTGGCGCATTCTCCATATTGAATCTGAAGTTGTCCATGAAATCGGACGCCATACCTAACCAACTTGTCCACTTCTTGGGGTCTTGGCTAATGTACCAAGATAGAGCATCCCCTTTCAAACTTCTCATGAAGAGCTTCATGCGAACCTTTTCATCTCTTCCGACTCTGACCAGCTTTTCGCAGTATATCCTCAAATGGATTCTGGGATCCCTCGTGCCATCAAACATCTCAAACTTGGGAGGTTTGTACCCCTCAGGAAGTTCGACATCTGGCTGAATGCAAAGGTCCTCATAATTCAGCCCCTCGATACCTTTGCTTCCTTCAACACCTTGGACTCGGCTAGTCAACTTCTTGAGTTCTGCGCCCAGGTTCCTGATGAGAGAGCCTTTGTCATCAGACTCCGGTGTGCTTGAAATAGGTTGAGTATATTGCGTTATGGTTTCCACATAGATGGGGGTGTGGTGGGGATGATCATTTGTGGAGTTTAGTGGTTCGGGAACGAGTAGTGGGGTGTTGTTCGAAATGTGGCATGTGTTGCAGTAGTGATGGGGAGCGGATTGGTTTTGTGGATTTGGGATGTTTTGTGGAGGTGTAGGATTTGGAGCATTGACATCCGGGGTAGTGAGGGAAAATGATAAGTTTGCCAAATTCCGAACTTGGTCCAGTTCTTCCTGAAATTTCAATAACTTTTGTTCAAGCTGGGAGGCACTTTCCTTGGAAACCTGAATACCCTGAGAAGTCTCTACCCTTTCAACCGAGCTCTCTTTCCTGATGTTTCTCAAGTCTTCCATTTTTCCCTTGTTCTTGTTTCTGATAGGACTCGGAGGAGGAGGAGGTGGAGGGCCCTTAGATCTTGTGGAGTAGGATGATGATGCCAGAGTGCACGAACTAACCTTTTGGGGAGGGGAATAAAACAGAAGTAAAAACAAAAAGGTAACAAGTCAGTAAGGATTATGAGAAGAAAACGTTGCAATATTTAAACACATAGTGCAAGAATATAAATCATGTCCTAATTTGGGGTGCCTCATTGTGCCCGAGGTAGGCCTAGCGACAAGTTGATTTGGAGAACTTATAATGCCAAATGCCTCATTTCATTGATAACAAATAAGACAAATCCCAAAACGATACCAAAATAGCAGAAATAAAATGTCACTAATGGCCGTGGGCCTTATTACATTAAAGCAAAAGAAAGACTCCTAACTACTTGGTCCCAGAAGGACCTTCCCCAGACTCGGCATCTTTAGCTCCATCGAACAGCTTCACCAGCTCACGCAGTCCCAGCAGCAAGTAAGCTCCAGCCAAGTGTCCTCCTTCGCTTCCCTCAGTTCCAAAAGGGAAGGCAAATTTCCCAAGTATTTGCGGACGAGAGCCTGATCGCTGGAGTGAAGGTCTTCCCACCAGCTTAGCAACCTTGGGTGAATGTTGGTTACCATGCCGAATCTGGGGACTTCGTGCCTCATTTCTGCAAAACAAAGTGTTAGGCCCTTACCCCACCGGACTCGACTATTTAAACCAATAATTAGCATAAACAACATTTAGTTGTCCAAATAAATGCACAGAATATGGTGGCGTCCATTTGGGTTCCAAGGAAACCCAGTGGACTTTGGACAAGGCTATCTTAAAGAGTCATTATGTAGACAGCATAACTGACTCGACTAGGTTTGACAGTGATGCATGCGCAGTTAAAACAGAGTAAGGTTTCTATGGGGTATTAGACCGGTACCCTTGAGCGGACAACTCAAGAGGGAAAGGCACGGAACCGTCGACTGCACCACTGATCGACTAGTTTTACCGCAAATACGCCTTTACCAAATTTAGGGGGTGATATATTGGAAGGGCGCAACCACTCATTATAAGCGTTGCTATGGTATTTGTTTGGCACGAGTGAAATATGATGTTGAAGATGCAATTACAAGAATGGAACAAATTGTCACGTATTTGCATGTTCATAAAATAATAATTACAATAATTGCTTATGATTACAACAGTATTGAAGGAAAGCGGTAAAAGCAAGAAAAGAAAACAAAAGCCAAGTCAGTTTCGAAGTAGAAAAAAAATAAAGACATTAAATAAAAGCAATAAAGAAGCAATAAAGTCACAAATAACATGTAATGGTAAAAGCCTAAAAGAAAATCCCCATCAGAGTCGCCATGCTGTCGATGCCCCCTTTTCCGTTTTAAAAGGCGAAATCGGGTTTACGACATTTGGGCGGACAACTCCTTCCCCTTTTGGGAATTGGGTTTTGGAGTTTGAAGAGTCGCCACCTAATGATTAAGTGCATTAGGACACTAAGAAGGGTTTGAGTTGGAAAACCAGAGTTTGGGTAAGGGCTAGAAAATATCTCGAGGGGAAGGTGTTAGGCACCCCTCAAGATCCACTAGTGAGGTTCCCGGCCATGCTACAATTGTGACTTTAAAACAAGTAAGCATACAAGACAAATTTCACATAAGGACCTCGAGTAGATATGTATAATGGTTACTAAGCATGCTGAAATTTTGAATAGGTGATTTCCTAGTTATTTGAAAGAATGTCTAAGTGCAATAAAAAGGGACCAAATAATGAATATAAACAATCAGATACAGAAGTGGGTGAGCAGAAAATTTTATTTAGAAGAAGAGGACAATGCAACAATTAAAGGGGAAATTTTAATGACTGAAACAAAATGCAGAATTTTAAAGAACTAAAAATTGTCAATCTAAAATAATTACATAAAGGAAGGGGGGGTCCTTGGTTTGTAAAATACATGGATCATCCACACAACACCGGTAGTCAATCGTACGCATGGTGTTATCGCGTGATCATCATCTCCATGTCTACCCTTCCCACCCCGTTGAGGTATTGAAGCGCAGAATGATATCGTTACTTATTGCATGTTTTACCCGTCCCGATCCTATCAGTTCCGGAGGCATTGGAACTACTAGTCCTAAAGGGAAGGGAATTGGGGCTTTTCAGAAGTTCAAGAAAGGATAAAAAATCGAGGCGACAATCAAAACATATAGTCAAATAGGGGGAGACAAACAACAATTAGGGCTCAGACAGGCCTCCTCACTTAAATGCAAATACATCGCATGACTTCAGATACTGGTTAGGTCTTTAATTAAATTAAGGCGTAGGATAGGCTGATTCATCATATATTTCTCAGATGAGGAGTCCGAATTAGTCTTGACTAGATGTAGTTATCAGAACTGATACAGTTAATCAATTACCTACTGGCTTGCCTAGGTGAGATTTGTGATCAGGATATCTAACAATGCAGAAGGCGTACTGATTTTAAGGAGGATTATTGATTTTAGAAACAAACAAAAGTTTTGCAGATGTTAAAACGACATTACCACTGATTCTAGACTTACTAGCGAGATGGACGATTCATATTCAGTTGGTTTGCTCCTATAGGCATGATCTCTAAGTGTCATTAGTTTTAAAATAGTTATGTAAATGCAAGAGTCCTATAGACATGATGTCTAGAATGAGTTGGTTATTATTCAACCTAAGATTGTTTGCCTAATGGTGTGTATATGCAGATTTTATATGCAGAACCTATTGGCATGATCTCTAAAATGCGGAAATGCAAAAGTGCAAAAGCGTAGAAAAACTTATAGGCATGTTTTTTAAATGCAGAAGTGCAGAAATTGTGAATGACCTATAGGAAGGTTTTCTACATGCAGAAATGCCGAAATTATAGAAGATCCTATAGGCATGCTTTCTAAGCGCAAAAAATGCAGAATTATAAAAGATCCTATAGGCATGCTTTCTACCCTTTACATGCATTTATTCCCCCATCCCTTTTCACTATCCATCCCCAATAGTTATTACAGACCGAGTGGATCAAAAAGAAAGTAAAAAAAATTACAGCAGCGGTTACAGCTACATCTAATCAGCCTAATTCAGACTCCAAGTCCAACAATAGGAGATAAACCAACTTCCAGGATCAGATTTCCAAAAGACTTTCTCATATTTGGAGTGTGTCAAAGTTCCCAAGAGTCTCAAAGGGACTCCGGGCAGTGCTTACACCCCAAAAACATTTCAGAATTAAGAGCATAGTGCAGTGTGGAGATGCCAGCCCTCAGATGTCCAAGTTCAGAGGGAACTTAGGGTCCCAAAGCAAGGCTCATAAGAGAGGGGCAGAACTTAGAATCTAAGAGTAGGTGTAAGTGCACAAAGGGGGAGGGAATCAGGGAGAGACAGGGCAAGCTAGTGGTCATGCCCAGCAATTGGGATGCTGGCACACCCCTGACCAGCCTGCTAGTCAAGCATTGAGAGTTCGGATCCATTGTGGATCAAGCCAAGGCCTGGACAGTAATTAGGATACTGTCAGGCGAAGAGCTTAACTCAGCACATAGAAGGGAATAGGGGTAGAGGATTCATAACAGAAACAGAAGCAAAGAAAGTATATATGAAGCACAAATTACAGCATATAAGCAATAAAGTAAACAAGAAGCCTGAAGCTGTAAAGTAAACACATAGGGGGTGGAGCAGAATATTTAAACGAAGGACATATCAGTTTGAAAGAAAATAAGTAAGCAAAAGTAGCCTTGAAAAAGCCGAATTGCAAATAGCAGTTCCAAAAGATCTCAAGTAAAGCAGGATTAGAAAAAAAATAGTATTGCCCGAAAAGTGAGTTTAGTGTGCGAGTGGTGTATTTTCGTGTGTTTATGATTATGAGAGAATTGAATGATGATAGAAAGAGGGAGGACTAGGTCCTTATATAGTTTTTTGAAAACAAGTAAGGCAGGCAAAGAGTGCACAAACATAGAAACCAATCAATTAGTATAAATTAAGACAACCAGACTCCTTTAATTAGGGGGTCTAGGTCAAACGGCTAATTGAGATGAAATAAGGAGAAAAAATCAGTTTACTAAGGCTCGATTAAGGTAAGGAAACCATGTAGTGCACAAATAGGGTCAAATACATAGTTGGTAATTAAGGAAAGATGGAATAGTAGTGTTCTTTATAAAGTAAAAATAAGGTATCAGTTTGAAAATCAATCAAAAGGGTCCCGGATCCAATTGTAATCATAGGGAACCTTAAGTGATTAAGGAAAGAGTCATATAGATATGGAAATAATTCAAACGTTGGTACAGAATCACAGAAGAAATACACAAGACCAAGTATTTTAAGGAAAACATCACAAGCCTAGGATTTTTACACAAAAGGAAGGGATTCAATCGAAATGAATCAGTGAGGAATCACTAGCATGATTAAAGGGATTTCAAAATCAATTCTTGGTGAAATCTTTTGAAAGAGAAGTTTTCCTCATATATAAATAATACAGTTTAAGCAAAAGAAGAGTCTAACAATTAAAGTTTCAGAACCACAGGCATGTAGGATTTGAGTTCGATTACAGACTCACCGTGAGTCTGGAAACCTAGGGTTCCAAAGTGAAACCCTAGTGCCATCTACCCAAAGAGAAACCCCCAAATTTTAGAGTTTCAAATAGAATCAGAGGTGAGAAATCATTGAGAGAGGCAAACATACGCGATAGCAAACACATTGATTCAAAGGCATGCTTGAGAAAATCTTGGAATTCAAAACAGATCTCAGAAGTTTAAACAAAGCAGGTAAGAGCAATACTTAGCAGGAATACCAACAAAACTCAGTAAAGTGAAACAAAATCAAAGAGCACGAACACATAGCAAAGAGTAAAGGACAAACAACCTAGTTAACATGTGAACAAGGAACAACAAAAAGATCTTGCAAAATTGAAATAAGAAAACAAACTTGAGCATAATAAGAAATAAACAAGCGAGTATAAACACACATAAGAGAGAGCAAAAGAGTCAGAAAACATTTTAAAGAAACTTTTTCCAGAAACCCTAAAAATTGGATTTGAACGGTTTTGAGAAAGAAAATTTGGGGAAAACCCTTAAAATGTCAAGCAAGGACCAAGCATGTCACAGTTCTAAAAGAAATGAACGAGTATGGAACCTTAGAAGACTTAAAAATGGCAAAGAAGACCCTAGGATGAGAAGGTCTTGAGGAAAGTCGGATCCTGAGTCGGAGAGACTCATATTGCTTTGAACATGCCGGAAAATGGCCGGAGAGGCCATGGATCTTGTAGATCTGAGACAGATCTAAAGGAGACCATGGAAGTCAGGCCTCCAATCTTCGAATAGCTTAAGTTAGGGTGAGGGAGAGGGAGCATAGGCCATCCATGGCCAGAGGTGCCATGGATTCCGGTGGAGGTGAGACGGAGATCGGTAGAATAGGGTTAGGGTTTCGGAGGGTTAGAGAGGTTTTTTGGGAGATGAAGGGAGTTTAGAGGCGGCGTCTTTGTGCAAATGAATTAGGGTTAGAGGGGTTAGGGGATTAAAATAGGAAAGAACGAGTTACAGCCGTTGATCAAACGATCAACGACCAGGATTTAAAGAGAACCGGACGGGTTTAAGAAATAGGGCTAAGGGGTCGGGTCAAAATCAAAATTGGGTCGTTTAATATTGGGGTGGAATTGGGGTCAATTGAGGCTACAATTGCAATTGAAAATGGCTATGTATTAAGTAACCAATTTCTCCCCTTTTAATTTTTATAAAATAATTAAATTGATTTTAAAACAAATTAAAAACACT
>NW_017674992.1:0-1951 GCF_001879085.1 Nicotiana attenuata
ATCCTCACCATTTGGGTTCTAAACCCCTCTCAGTCATTATAATCACAGTCTCTCGGGCACAATAATATAAGGTAGGGATCTCAGCCCACATATTTCTTTCATTTAGGATTAACATTTCAAAAACCTGTTCATATTGTTTTAAACAGTTAGAAACATGACTGAGGATATGGTTTTTAACAAGTAATGTGAGGAAAATCAGTCATAATGCCCCTAAGGGTTCTACAAGTCGGCACAAGGCCCCAAACATGGCAACTAGCCAAAATCATAATGATAATTATTAAATCTCAGTCAAAAATGCGGTGAAATCATCAATCGGGACGGACCAAGTCACAATCCCCAGTAGTAATGGACCCCACGCTCATCATACAGCGTGTCTCACCTCAACATAGCACTACGTTGTGCAAATCCGGGGTTCCAAATCTTCAGGACATCATTTACAATCATTACTCACCTCAAACCGGCCAAAGCTCTAGCTCGCTATGCCCTTGCCTCTCAAATCAGCCTCCTCGCGCGTCGAATCTGACCAAAACCAGAGCGAATACGTCACAATATGCTAAGGGAACAAAGCCCAAGCGAAAACAATCGAAAAATATCAAAAATCTCGAAATTAGCAAAACCCGAGCCCCGGGCCCGCTTCTCGAAACTCAGAAATTTTTACATCATTAGACTCCTCATCTCCCCACGAGTTTATACATATCAAAAACACAAGAATCGGAGTTCAATTGGCCCTTCAAATCCTTAATATATGCTCTCTTAAGTTCAAGCCCTAAACCACTATTTTTGTTCATTAATTCCTTAAATTTTCAATCCTAATTCATGAAATAACACCATAGAATCATGTTTTAGATCAAAAAATCCTTACCTTGTCAAAGCTCCTTGAAGTCCCTCTTCAAAATCGCCCACAATTCTCCAAGTCCGAAGTTAGAAATGAAAAACCCTTCAAAATTCGCGAAGAAGACCCATTTAAACATTCTGCCCAGACAAAACCGCATTTGCGGTTCAAATTCCGCTTCTGCGGTTAATATTCCACATCTGCGGAACTTCATTAAGTCCCGCCTGGCCGCATCTGCGGTCCAATAGCCGCATCTGCGGTCCCAGCCTATCCTAGCCTTTTCCGCTTCTGCGACCTCCACCCCGCATCTGCGATACCGCACCTACAGTTCCCAAGCCGCAGGTGCGAAAATACCAGAAACAGCAGAAATCTGAAATTGCACATGTCCAAAATTCTTCCCGTTAGCCATCCGAAATCACCCCGAGGCCCCCGGGACCTCAACCAAAAGCACCAACACATCCCAAAACATCATTCAAACTTGTTCCAATCCTCAAAACACCTCAAACAACACCAAAACCATCAAATTACATCGAATTCAAGCCTAAGTTCTTCTAAAACTTCCGAAACACGCTTTTGATCAAAAACCCGACCAAACAACGTCCGAATGACCTGAAATTTTGCACACACATCACAAAAGACATAACGAAGCTACAGCAACTCTCAGAATCCCATTCCGACCCTCGGATCTAAATCTCACCTATCAACCGGAAATCGCCAAAAACACTAACTTCGCCAATTCAAGCCTAATTCTGCACCGGACCTCCAAAACCACTTCCGATCACACTCCTAAGTCACAAATCATTCCCCGAAGCTAACCGAACCATCGAAAATCACATCCGAGCCCTGTAACTCATAAGTCAACATCCGGTTGACGTTTCCAACTTAAGCCTTCTTTAAAGAGACTAAGTGTCTCATTTCCTTACCAAATCCACTCCAACCACAAACCAATCAACTCGACCACATAAAACACGGATAACGAAGCATAAAGAAGCAGAAATGGGGGAAACAGAGCGGTAACTCATGAGACGACTGGTCGGGTTGTCACAACCTCCCCAACTTAAACAAACGCTCGTCCTCGAGCGAGTCAAGAAACATACCTGAAGCCTCAAATAGGTGAGG
>NW_017674992.1:3287-34309 GCF_001879085.1 Nicotiana attenuata
AGTAGGACTGAGTTCAAGTAATATGTCAAAATAGTGAGGAAACAGTGACAAAAGTCCACGAAGGATTCAAGTAGTCGGCATGAAGCCCAAATATGGCAATAAACTCAAATCATGATGATAACAAACAAGTCTCAGTCAAATACGCGGTAAAAACATCAATCGGGACGGACCAAGTCAGAATCCCCAATAGTAAACAACCCTGCGCTCGTCATTTAAGCGTGTGTTTCACCTCAATATAGCACTACGTTGTGCAAATCCGGGGTTTTCAAACCCTCAGGACATCATTTACAATCACTACTCACCTCAAGCCGGCCAAAACTCTAGCTCGCTATGCCCTTGCCTCTAAAATCGGCCTCCTCGCGCGTCGAATCTGATCAAAACCGCAACGAATACGTCACAATAGGCCAAGGGAACAAAACCCAATCGAAAATAATCAAAAAACATCAAAAATCCCGAAATTTGTAAAACCCGAGCCCCGGGCCCACTTCTCGAAACTCAAATTTTTTTACATCAATGGGATCCTTATCTCGCCACGAGTATATACATACCAAGAACTCTCAAATCCGAGCTCAAATGACCCTTCAAATCCCAATTTAAAAATCTCAAAATCCCAAGCCCTAGTTCTTCCAATTTTAGCCAAGTTTCCATGAATTTCAGGGTTAATTTCACATAATAATCACGTTTTTAGTTCATAGGACTTACCTCCAATCAATCCTCTTCGAAACCCTCTTCAATTTCTCCCAATTAGTTCTCAAAATGGTCAACAATGGAGGAAAATATGACTTAGCTCGCGGAGGAAATGTTTTAAAAACTATTCTGCCCAGCTCCGGTTTTCTTCTATGCGATCGCGGCCCTAGGCACGCGATCGCGGAGAGCAAATTCCCAAGCCCCCCAAAATGTTCTATGCGAACACGACCTCAGGCCCGCGAACGCGATGATGCCTTCCTTCAAACTACGCGAACGCGTACTCCAGGCCGCGAACGCGAAGTTCAATGGCCCCTGACCCTCGAATCCTCTTATGCGAACGCGGAGGGACTCCTGCGAACGCGAAGCTTTACCACCTGACTCTCTGCGATCGCGAACACTCCACTGCGAACGCGATGAATAAATCTGCTGCCTCTCAAATTCCTTCTATGCAATCGCGTGGGACCTCACGCGATCGCGAAGCATTAAAAACCTGCAACAGCTGAGGTGAAAATCTGCAATTTCTTCCAAGTTCAAAACCTCCCGTTAGCCATCCGAAATCACCTCGAGGCCCCCGGGACCTCAACCAAAAGCACCAACACATCCTAAAGCATCAACCAAACTTTTTCCAATCACCAAAACACCTCAAACAACACTAAAACCATCAATTCTCATCGAATTCAAGCCTAAGTTCTTCTAAAACTTCCGAAACACGCATTTGATCAAAAACCCAACCAAATCACCTCCGAATGACCTGAAATTTTACACACACATCTCAAATCACATAACGAAGCTACAGCAACTCTCGGAATTCCATTCCGACCCTCGGATCAAAATTTCACCTATCAACCGGAATTTGCCAAAATACTAACTTCGCCAATTCAAGACTAATTCTACACCGGGCCTCCAAAACCACTTCCGATCACACTCCTAAGTCACAAATCATCCCCCGAAGCTAACCGAATCACCGGAAATCACATCCGAGCCCTCTAACACACAAGTCAACATCCGGTTGACTTTTCAAAACCAAACCTTCCTTAAAGAGACTAAGTGTCTCATTTCTTACCAAAACCTCTCCAAACCAACTCGGTCACATCAGATACGGATATTGAAGCATAAAGAAGCTGAAAATGGGGGAAACGGAGCGGTAACTCATGAGAAGACTGGCCGGGTCGCACGAGATGAACTCTGGGCTAGAAGGGCGCTAAGTGAAGGCTGACCCTGCTGAGAACCATGATAACCACGACCTGAAGATTCCCCACGATACTCTGGACGGGCCGAATGAGCGGTCCTGAAAGAACGGCCTCTACCATGCTGGAACTGGCCCCTAGACGGAGCACCACTGAAATTGCCAGAACCTCGAGGCCTCTTGGCCTCCCTCTCCTCTCTATCCTGCCGGCGCGCCGTCTCAATCTCACGAGCGATATCAACCACCTCCTCAAATGAAATACCCTAAACTCTCTCTCTAGTCATCAGAACACGGAGATGGTAATTAAGTCCATCCACAAACCTCTTGATCCTCTCACGATCTGTCGGGACCATCCAGGCGGCATGACGAGCCAACTCAGAATACCTTGCCTCATACTGAGACACAGTCATATCTCCCTGCCGTAGCCACTCAAACTGCCTACGCAGCTCCTCCCTGCGGGACTGCGGTACATACTTCTCCAAGAAGAGAGTGGAGAACTCCTGCCAAGTCAAAGGCGCTGCACCAACCGGCCTACGCCTCTCATACGCCTCCCACCAAGTGAAGGCAGCCCCAGTAAACTGAAAGGTGGTAAATGCCACACCACTAGACTCAATAATCCCTGCTGTACGGAGCATCCACTGAGACCTGTCAAGAAAACCCTGGGCATCCTCGCCCCTAGCACCACTGAATGTCGGAGGCTGGAGTCTACCAAACCTCTCAAGACGACGCTGCTCATCCTTCGGCATAACTGGAACCCTGAACTCCTGCACCGGTGCAACCGGCTGAGCTGGAGGTGCCTCTAGCGTCTATAGTCCCTGCACTATCTGCTCAGGTGTGCGAGCAGCGGGGGTCTAGTTGCCTCCCCCGGCCTGTGAAGTAGCTGCTGCTGTGGCTGAAACTGCCTGAGCCAGGCCAGTGCAAACTATCAAGATCTGTGTCAAGGTCTCCTGTAGACCTGGAATCACGATGGGCACAGCTGGTGTATGAACTGGTGCTGCTGGAGTCTGATTCGGAGCCGAGGCAGCTGGTGGATCAACAGATGCTACCCTCGCTACTCTGCCTCTGCCACGACCACGATCGCGTCCACGGCCTCTGGTGGCCTAAGTGGGTGGTACTGGTGGTCGTCCACCTCGTCCGGTAGTGCGAGTCCTCACCATCTGTGAGAGAATACAATAAAGAGAAGTTTAGTACTCGGATTAACAAGTTCGCACGACAAGAATTACAAGAAGATGAAGTTTTTCCTAAAGGTTCTGCAGCCTCTCGAGGATAAATACAGACGTCTTCGTACCGATCCGCGAGACTCTACTAAACCGGCCCGCTTCTTGAAACTTAGAAATTTTCCCATCATTAGACTCCTCATCTCCCCACGAGTTTATACATATCAAAAACACAAGAATCGGAGTTCAATTGGCCCTTCAAATCCTTAATTTATGCTCTCTTAAGTTCAAGCCCTAAACCACTATTTTTGTCCATTAATTCCTTAAATTTTCAGTCCTAATTCATGAAATAACACCATAGAATCGTGTTTTAGGTCCAAAAATCCTTACCTTATCAAAGCTCCTTGAAGTCCCTCTTCAAAATCGCCCACAATTCTCCAAGTTTGAAGTTACAAATGAAAAACCCTTCAAAATTCGCGAAGAAGACCCATTTAAACATTCTGCCCAGACAAAACCGCATTTGCGGTTCAAAATCCGCTTCTGCGGTACTGCTTCTGCAGTTAATATTCCGCATCTGCGGAACTTCATTAAGTCCCGCCTGGCCGCATCTGCGGTCCAATAGCCACATCTGCGGCTCCACAGGTGCGGCTCCGTATCCGCATCTGCAGTCCCAGCCTATCCTAGCCTTTTCCGCTTCTGCGACCTCCACCCCGCATCTGCAATACCGCACCTGCGGTTCCCAAGCCGCAGGTGCGAAAATACCAGAAACAACAGAAATCTGAAATTGCACAAGTCCAAAATTCTTTCCGTTAGCCATCCGAAATCACCCCGAGGCCCCCGGGACCTCAACCAAAAGCACCAACACATCCCAAAACATCATTCAAACTTGTTCCAATCCTCAAAACACCTCAAACAACACCAAAACCATCAAATTACATCGAATTCAAGCCTAAGTTCTTCTAAAACTTCCGAAACACGCTTTTGATCAAAAACCCGATCAAACAACGTCCGAATGACCTGAAATTTTGCACACACATCACAAAAGACATAACGAAGCTACAGCAACTCTCAGAATCCCATTCCGACCCTCGAATCTAAATCTCACCTATCAACCGGAAATCGCCAAAAACACTAACTTCGCCAATTCAAGCCTAATTCTGCACCGGACCTCCAAAACCACTTCCGATCACACTCCTAAGTCACAAATCATTCCCCGAAGCTAACCGAACCATCGAAAATCACATCCGAGCCCTGTAACTCATAAGTCAACATCCGGTTGACGTTTCCAACTTAAGCCTTCTTTAAAGAGACTAAGTGTCTCATTTCCTTACCAAATCCACTCCAACCACAAACCAATCAACTTGACCACATAAAACACGGATAACGAAGCATAAAGAAGCAGAAATGGGGGAAACAGAGCGGTAACTCATGAGACGACTGGTCGGATCGTCACAACTACTGGTTTGCTGTTGGTCCCCATTACTGCCCACCTTGCCTCTAACCTCCAAAATTATTGACATAATTTATGTCTGCTGTGAATCCCTGGTTTTCATTCTCTCCACTCCACGAGCACACATATGACTGGTTTATGCAAGGAGTGCATAAGCCTCCATTTGTGGTATCCATAATGTGCACCTGTTTTGTACCCATCTCATTGATTTTCTTTGTCAGCAAGCTCATCTGGGACATAAGAGTGGCTATGTTTTCTGCATGTGTGCTGTTGGGGTTAAGAGCGACAGAGTGCACTATTGGAGTGAGTGTTGTGTCTCTCGTCATCCAGCCAAAATATTGAGACATCTTGTCAAGAAGAATCTTGCAGTCTGTGAAAGTTTTGCTCAAGAATGCACCCCCGGCAGAAGCATCTATATTGGCCTTCAGACTGTCAGCCAAACCCATATAGAATCTCTGTCCCAGCATCTGATCCAGAATGCCATGGTGAGGGCACTTCACCAATATGCCATTAAACCTCTTCCAGGTCTCTTGCAAAGTCTCACTCAGTTTCTGCTTGAATTGCAATATCTCATCAATCTGCCTCGCAGTTTTGTTGGGTGGATAAAACTTGTTTAAGAACTGCTTGACTAGTTCCTCCCAAGTAGCAATGGAGTTTATTAGGAGCGAATTCAGCCAAGTTTGAGCCTCCCCAGTTACTGAGAATGGGAACAATAATAATTTCATTGCCTCAGGAGTCACATTCGGGTGTCTTTGAGTGACACATATTGATAGGAAGTTCTTCAGATGTTGTTGTGGGTCTTTGATGTATGACCCGGAGAACAGCCCCTTATTCTGCAACAGGTGCAGCATGTTGTTGGTAATCTGGAATGTCTCCGCTTGTATGGGCGGAACCGCAATTGCTGTGGCCAGGTTATCCGCAGTTGGTTGCGCCCAATCATAAAAAGCAGCTTCTGGCACAAAAGGTGCTACCACTCTGATGTTTGGGTCATCTCGATCATTCCTGTTGTTCCCGTTGACGTTGTTTACGTCATCCATTTCAATTTCGATTTGTTCGCTTTGTTTTAGCTGTTTGCTCTTCTTATTAGCCCGATTCAATGTCCGGAATGCATTCTCAGGATCTGAGAGTCCTTCAAAGAGTTCACCAGTTCTCGAAGAGCTTCTAGGCATGCACCTGAGTTACAGAAGAGTTCAACCGTAAGAATTTCAATGGAAATATTTTACACCACAGAAATTTTATCAAGACTAATAATCTTAGCAGTTCTTCAAAGTTGCAATAAATAACACCGTTAGTTCCCCAGCAACGGCGCTAAAATTTAATCACGCCCAACTACGCCTTATAAAAAGGACTAAGCGGTCGCTGCAAATATATAATCCGGTTCAGTCCGAGTCGAATCCCACAGGGAACTAACCTATTTACTACAACTTTTAACGCTGCTAATGAATAGCCCAAACAATTCCCGGATGCATGATTTTTAATAGATAATGAGTAGAATTGAGTTAATTAATGAGAAACAATAATAAAACTAGCAATAATCAAGAATAGAGTTGAATTCAAAAGTAAAATGGTCTAGGGTTATTGATTTCCCTAATTGTCAAATTAATTCCTGACACGTTAGCTATAATCTTGCCGTAATATTCTATAAGAAATATGAGTTCTAGGTTACCGCAATTATCTCTCGATCAATTACGATAATTCACTAGAAGCATTCTCTCAAACTACTCTAGTTAACAATTTATGCAACTCAGAAGTATTCCATCAAAGCTTCGTTATCTCTAACCCCACTTTTAAATTTAAGTAATTAATCTCTTAACTTACCCAAAAGTGGTGTTGTTCAACAACAATCTAACCTAGTGTTCTTTCTCAAGTAACACAAGGTAACTCGACACGATTAATCAAGGGCCCTTTCAATTAATCACAGGAAAAGACATAGTTGAACAATTATAGAATAAGAAACGGCTTAATTATATCAAAACGTACTCAAGATTTCATCCAACAATTGGTTCCATCAACCCTAGATTAAATGTTTAGCTACTCGTGGTAAAACAAGATAAAACCATAAAATCATTCATAATTCACAAAATAATGATAACAAGAAGAAGAATAAAAAACGATAATGCTGTCTTGATCTTCTCACACTTGTTCTTGCCTCCAATTGAGTCTAAAAACAAGCTTAACCTTGACTTGGGCGAGTTTGTTGAGTTTATATAGGGTTAGGATAAGTTTCCCACGTTTTACACTTTAGCCCTTAAATTTTCTTGGCCTTCTCCAGATCGACCGCGGTCATTTTAGACTTTCTGTTTTTCGCCTTTCTTTCACCGCGTTCCAACTGCGGCCCGACCGCAGTCGCGGTGGACTGTTGCCCAGTTTTTCTTCGCCTTTTATTGCTCGTTTTCATCCGGGCTCTTCTCGATTGGCCTTGTATCTCCATTTTTTATCCCAAAACACTCTATATCCTCCTCCTAACTCGAAGTAGCTCCTGCAAAGCATAAAAACCCCAATTAGAGCATTTTGTTATCATTTAGCGCTTAGAACATCAATAAAGCATGGTTAACTTAGAGCATAAATAGCATCTACATCGCATAATATAGGCTACTATTAAGAACGCATTAAGATTACAATATTTAATTAAGCACGGTGACTAGGTATATTCCTATCATAAACACAAATCCCCCCACCCACCCCCCACCCACCCCCTCCCCCACCCCCCAGAGTTAAGATCGTGCTCTCTTTAATTCTTCTCTAATCTAAACTGCCTTCCCAAGCATAGTATAGATAGTGAATAGAACCTAACTGCTGGCCAGACAATTAAGCAATTAGTCACATAATTGAAGAAACAACTATATATTGGTGAATTATAATCAAGGTTAAGTCAATGTTAAACAACAATATTCATGGCTAAATCATAACCCCAGAACTATGGATTTTAGCCACTCATGATAATATCAAATAATTTCATAAGTGTTGGATAATTGATAATACTAAGAAAATATGAAGAAAACTGAGATCTCCTCGCTCCCGAAGGTTTCTCGTATGTATTTTTTCTTCAAAGTGGTGTCTCCTCTCTAAAAATAAGCTTAGTCTTGCTTTTATACACGTTGGGTAGGTCCAGGGCAGAAATAACCTTGTCCCGGGCAAACTTGGATAATTTTCCCGTCACCAGCGTCCAGCCCAGCGCCCCACGCTGGCCTTGCGGCTGGCTTGTTGAAGTTTCTGCCCGTCACCACGCGGCCTGTGGCGCTGAAATTCCAAATTTTCCCATTTTCCTCCGTTTTGGCTCTAATCTCGCACCTTTCGCCCCCAATTGCTTCCGGATGATTCCTACACATAAAAACATCCCAAATTAATATAAATCAATATATATATATACTTTAAGCTAAATATCAAATATTAAAAAGAATTTGCTTTAAAATTGCTCTAAAAAATTTCAAAACTCAATTGTAGATCCTTAAAAAATGCAGAAGACCGAGGAGGTCTTCTTGATTTACTGTTATTTGACTAAATGGTGATTGGGGATCGTTCGTGTTGGTATGTGTAGACTTTGCTTCAAATTTAAGATCATTTGAAGTAGATTTGGGGTGGTTTTTTCAAAATTGAAATTGCAAATTCGAAGAACATTTTGCAAACAATATAGAAAATTATATCAATCGGATAGACTTTGATGAACAATTTAATACATAGGTTAATTTCAGATAACACAAAGTTATGTCAATCGGGTACAGTTTGATGAACGATTGAACAAGCACAAAATCATGCCAACCGGTTACAATTTCACGTAAAATTAACAATATAAGCTAATTAAGTATAGCATAAACTCTACCGTCCGATAGAAAAATTCATGAAGAGCTGTGTGACAATATTTAAAGATCAATCCCTTATAGGGTTATTCCTATCAATCACCCGTTGGACCAGGTTAGGTCCAACCCAACCTATTAAGAGAGAGCCCATCAATTTTCATATTGCAGTAAGTCAGACTGCCCTTAAGGAGATGGATTGAGCTAAGCTTTAAGAGCAGAGTTGCAAGAGGAAGGATTTGCTTTGGACTTAAAGAAAATGAAGGGTACATTTGTAATTTGATTTATATATGCCATTCATTGACCTATCACCTCATCTCCTCAAATTTTATCTTCTCTCTCAATTACATGCCTTAATAATTAAAAAGATTCAAATATACCCCCCGTACTAACGGTGACAGCCACGTTGGAGTATATTTGAACCTTTTTAATTGTTTAAGGATTATATTTGGACACTTTTAATTGCTTGGGGCATGTTTCAGAGGGGCATGTGTGTGTAGATATATGTGTGTGTGTGTGTGTGTGTAGCAAGCCCAAGGATTCGGCAGCCCAATAGTTTCTTTGTTGTTTTAGCCCAAGTAGTAGTAGTGACTCGTATTGTTAGCATTAGCTTAGCTGTTTTTGTTATTCAATTAAGTCCAGCTGCTAGATGGTTCTAGAGAAGGGGCATGTGTCAACTGATGAGTAGGTTTGTTAGGGAATTCCAGTTATCGTCCTTTTAGCTCTATATTAGTAATTTTGCATTGTATCCAGAGCCTATCTATGAATGAAAATCTGTTTTGTTTATTTTTCATTTCATTTCCCTTTTCTAAATTACCTCAGTAGCAGCAGAACTGCTACAATTTTGGTATCAGAGCACCGACCACTGGCAACAGACTGATGGTAGATAAACAACGGAATCTCGCCGGAGACGATGGGCTTCGGAAGGTTGAAGCTCAGCTTCAACATTTCATGGAAGAATCAAGTAAACGGATGGATAAATTCGAAGAGAAACAAGCTGGTTTCGAATCGAAAATGGAAGAGATGGATGACACGACGAGGAGAATCAAGGATATATTGATCAAAATAAGTAATCAAAGCTTGGAACCATCGTCGTTAGCAAGGTCTCATGCTGGTGGTGTTCATGGAGGAACGATGGTGGATGGAGATCAGTCATCAGTGGGAGTTAATCTACGTAATACCCACCTTTCTCTTTCACCCCAAGTCTCTTTGAGTCATCGAGGGAACAACGTGATAACCCCGCTCCGTTCTGAGCAATTACGAGCTCGTTCCATGCCATTGTCGGAAGCTGGAAACCAAACTCTTAACCCTGCTGCCACTGCTTTTCGACCCACAAATAGCTCATATCCCCTGTCCACTCAACCATTTATTCCGGTAAACAGCTCATATCCTATAACCACCCAGCTTTTTCTTCTGATATCCAGCCCATATCCCATGTCAACACAACTATATTACCCACTATCTTTTTTCACTCAAGTTCGTATTCTCAGCCCCTTATATACCCATTGGCCCTGCCACCAACTTCCCATGTTCCTTTTGGACCTTTTCAACCCAATAATACTGGTTGGGCTCCTCCAAACCAAGTTGGGCCAGAGTCAAGTGGCACGGTGTCTAATCTCCCAAAAGCTAAGTTGTGATTCCCTGAGTTTAATGAGTTAAATCCCAGGAGCTGGCTCTGAGGAGTTTAAGATGACATATGTGGCCATTCATTTGCGTGATTACGTAGATAACTGGTCTGATAGTAATGTGATGGACCGTGGTGGCAAGGTAACATGGGCCGAGTTCTTTTTGATATATATCAAAGATTTGGTAATAATATGCAAGTAGATATTGTTGCTGAGTTTAATCGATTTGCAAACTTCAGATGTTGAAACTTATAAAAGGCGTTTTGAAGAGATAATGTGTTTGTTGGTTTTAATAAACCCATACGTCCAAGAAGCATATTATATGATATGTTTTATCGATGAATTGAAATCCGATATTCAACCCCTAGTCCAAGATGCTCAACCAAGAACATTGATGGACGCATATAGGAAGGCCAAGTTACATGAAAAATCCTTCAATGCTCCTTACAAGCAATTAGCCACCACCACTAAAACCTTTCAAAAACCAGCCCAATATCCAGCCAAAATAGCCACTCCCATTACGTACCCTCAAAATGCTCCAAACGTTGAGAACACAAGAAACCTTAACCCCAGGAATATGACTCTAGAACAATTGAGGGATAGGAATCTGTGTTACAAATGTTATGACAAATATTATCATGGCCATCAATGCAAGGATAGGGCCCTAAATGCTATGGAAGCTGAAGAATTTGTCGATGATGTTGAAAACAATAAGGAGCAACCTGCAATAGTAGAAGTTGAGGCCCAAGTCCAAGACCAAGGTGATGTGAGTCTTGCAACTATGTTGGACCATAGTAAATCCTCAAAAACAGTCAGAATTGTTGGGTGGGTCAAAGGGGTAAAGTTAATGGTACTAATCAGTTGTGGATCCACCACAGTTTTGCGGACCCACAAGTAGCTAAAACCACCTCTACAAAGATAGAAGAACTGATCCGACCCATAAAAATATGAGTGGTGAATGGTCAATATGGAAGAGCTACAAAAACTTGCAAGGTATTCAATCGGCAAATCCACGAGTTGGAGTTCAATTTTGAATGAGGCTATTTAAAGCGGGATATTGTGATATCATACTAGGAATGGGTTGGAATGACTTGGTAACACCAATATTCATTTATACCAGGCCTCCTGGTATATCCTTCAGATATGGTCCGGAGGTAGTGACTTTGTTTGGATTGATAGATGGAGAATATGCCAAGCTAATCTTCAAGTTGTTAAGCAAAGGTCAGTGCAATTTCAGGGCCCAGTTGTCTTTAATTGGGCCAACAGAGGATACTGAGGAAATTCCAAGGGAGATCTCGAAGTTATTGGGCCAATTTGAAGACGTGTTTCAAGAGCCCAAAGGGCTGCCTCCTGTCAAGGAATGTGACCATGCTATTAAACTGTTACCAGAAGCAAAGCCCATCAACTTAAGACCTTATCGTTATTCTTTTGAACAAAAGAATGCCATAGAAGAGATTATTTCAGAGGTGCTAAAGGAGAAAATTGTCACTAAGAGTCTCTCCCCTTTTGCCTCTCCTTTGCTTTTGGTCAAGAAAAAAGACTGAACTTGGAGAATGTGTGTGGATTGACGAAAGCTAAATGATATTACAGTGAAAAATACGTACCCAATTCCATTAGTGGAAGATTTATTAGATGAACTCCATGGGGCAAAATTTTATTCTAAACTTGATTTACGGTCGGGATACCATCAAATTCACATGAGGAAGGGAGATGAGTTTAAAACTGCGTTAAGAACACACCACGGGCTTTGGGAGTTCAAGGTCATGCCATTTGGGCTAACCAATGCCCCAGCTACATTCTAGGCCTTGATGCACCAAATTTTTGGCCCATTCTTACGTCAGTTTGTTCTAGTCTTCATCGACAATATGCTGATTTATAGAACTTCTTTGGGTGATCATGTGAGTCATTTGCAGTTGGTATTTGACCTGTTGAGGGCTAATCAATTGTTTGTTAAGTAATCCAAATGTAGTTTTGGGTAGAACAAAGTAGAATATTTGATCCATATCATATCACATGAAGGAGTAAGCACTAATGGGGCTAAAATTAACATGGTGAACTGGGCTCAGCCCAAATCAGTGAAAGAGCTGAGAGGATTTCTTGGCCTCACCGGTTACTATAGGCGGTTCATCAAAAAATTTGCTATCATAAGCAAACCTTTGACTAATTTGCTTAAGAAATGAAATTTTTGTTGGACCATGGAGGCTACACAAGCATTTGAAGAATTAAAGCAAGCCATGGTCCAAGCTCCCCTCTTAGCATTGCCTAACTTCACAATACCATTCATCGTCAAAGTAGACACTAGTGGCAAGGGTTTTGGATCCGTTTTAATGCAAAATGGGAGGCCAACGCTTTCATTAGTTAGGCTTTGAGACCCAAGCATTTGGGCTTGTCTACGTATGAAAAAAAATGGTGGCCCTATTACATGCAGTTGAAAAGTGAAAACATTACTTGCAACCCAGTCATTTTGTGATAATAACAGATCATTTTAGCCTCAAATTCCTTGAAGATTAGAGGATTGCTGCTACACTACAACATATGGGTACTACTAAGGTATTGGGCTTGGATTATGAGATCCAATACCGCAAATGGGTGAAAATATAGTTAGATGTTTTGTCCATAAAATTTGAGGATGATTATTGTTATGGACTAACCATCATTCAGCCCAAGTGCACTGAAGGGGTGACGACCAACTACCAAGATGATGCTACAACCCAAAACTTGTATGCAATTAAGTTTGGATCTAGCAGCAATCTATGGTGTTCAGTTACAACATGGTATTCTGAGACATGATGAAAAAGTTTGGGTGGGAAGCCATGGTTCCCTCCGTTAAAGATTGATAACAGAAATGCATTCATCTCCATGGGAAGGTCATTCAAGGATTCATGCCACTCAAAAGAGACTACGAGCAGTGTTTTATTGGCCGACTTTATTACAAGACGTGAAAAACCAAATCAAAGAATGTGAAGTTTGTCAACAAAACAAAGGGGAAATGTGGCATACTCAGGTCTTTTACAATCTCTACCTATACCCTCCAAGGCATGGGAACATATTGCAATGGACTTTATTAGTGGGTTGCCTAAATTACATAGGAAAGATTCGATATTGGTGGTGATAGACAAGTACACTAAATTTGCCCGCTTCTTTTCCCTGACTCATCCATATGCTGCAAACCAAATAGCCCAATCGTTCCTAGATAACATATGCAAACTGCATGATATGCCAATCTCCATAGTTTCTGATCGAGACACGATATTCCTTAGCACATTTTGGAAAGAATTGTTAAATGGATTACAGGTGCAACTTAAGACTAGTAGTGCCTATCACCCTCAAATGGATGGGCAATCCGAAAGGTTGAATAGATGCTTAGAAACATACCTTCGTTGTATGACAGGCCACAAGCCATCCGATTGGAGTAAGTGGATATTACTGGCAAAATTTTGGTACAACTCCAATTACCAATCGGCCATCGGAATGACACCTTTCAAGGGTTTATATGGTTATGGGCCTCCACAACCGACATTTGAATTGATAGCCCAAACAAAGTTGGAGGCAGTGGATGTGGTGATACGGGAAAGGCAGCTGATGGCTAAAGTTTTACAAGACAACTTAACAAAGGCCCAAGTAAGAATGAAGGTTTATGCAGATTCAAAGCGCAAAGAAAAAGTTTTTGATGTTGGTGATTGGGTTTTCCTAAAATTACAGCCCTACCGTCAATCTTCAGTGGCGATCATCAAAAATTTGAAGCTCTCAGCTAGGTAGTTTTGACCATACAAGGTGATTCAAAAAATTGGACTAGTAGCTTATGAATTGCAGCTCCCGAGTGTCTTCAAGATACACTCTATATTCCATGTATCCAATTGAAGTAGAAGATAGGAGAAAAAAAATTCCTACACAAGATCCACCCTATTGCACTAGTGATGGCAAAATTCTGACATGCCATATGATTAACAGAGGCAATCGAGCAGTGACGGAGGTGTTGGTTTAATGGGCCATCTTGGCACCGGAGGAGGTGACATGGGAGGATTACACCTTCCTAAAAATTCAATTTCTACACTTTGATCCTTGAATTATATCAAGGCTCTTTGAGGGGAATGGAGTGTAGCAGGCCTAAGGATTCGACAGTTGTAACTACCCGGCCGGTTGTTTCGATAGTTGTAGACCCATTCCCCCATTACTTCTCATTCTATGCTTTACAACTATTATGTTATTTGCTGGGGTAGTTGGTTTGGGTCCGGAGAGTTTTCGGAATGAATTGAGACACTTAGTCTCAAGGTTGAAAGCTTAAGTTGAAATGGTTGACCGGATATTGACTCATGTGTAAACAACTCTGGAATAGAGTTTTGATGGTTCCTTTAGCTCTGTTGGGCGATTTTGGACTTAGAAGTGTGTTCGGATTGTGATTTGGAGGTCCGAGTGGAATTAGACTTGAAATAGCGAAAATTGGAAATTTTAAAGTTTGACCGAGAGTGGACTTTGTGATTATTGGACTCGGATTGGGGTTCCACGAGTTGGAGTAGGTCCGTGGTCATTTGTGACTTGTATGCAAAATTTGAGGTCAATCGGACGTGATTTGATAGGTTTCTACATCATTTGTAGAAGATGGAATTTCCTTAGTTTTATTAGGCTTGAATTGGGGTGTGATTCGTGTTTTTGATGTTGTTTGATGTGATTTGGAGGCTCAACTAAGTTCTTATTGTATTTTAGGATTTGTTGATATTTTTGGTTGAGATCTCGGCGGCCTCAAGTTGATTTCGGTTGGTTGACGGATCAAAAAGAGACTTGGAAGATTGCTGAACTGGCAGCCTTCTGGTGTGATCTCACCTGCGTGGGTCTTGGCTGCATGTGCGGCTGATGTTGCGTGGGGGCGGAGTTGGGCTGTGCTGGGCTGGGGTAGGACACAAGTGCGAGGGGTAATCCGCATCTGCAAACCCGCAGGTGCGAGCAAAGCTCCGCAGATGCGGAGAAGAGGGGTGTAGGCTATTTCCGCAGAAGCGGATCAGGAGTCGCAGAAGCGCTTCCGCAGGTGCGGAACCTGGAGCGCAGGTGCGGACCCTGGGAACTTAAGTGATTTCTGCAGAAGCAGAGGATTTTTCGCAAAAGCGATACCGCAGGTGCGAATATTTGGCCCACAAGCGCAAAAGTGTTGGGCAGTGTTTAAATTCGAGGGTTTCCAAGATTTTCTTCATTTTGGACATTTCAAGCTCGGGATTGGGCGATTTTTGAGAGGGATTTCGAAGGGATTCTTGAGGTAAGTCACTTGTGGTTAAATTCATTCAATAATTATGTTTTCCCGTTGATTTTCCCACCTAGATTGTGTGGTTTTGAGTTGTAATTTTGGGAGTTGAGGCTAGGGATTTGGAGAGTTTAAATTGGGGATTTGGGTGTCGATTTGGTATCGGATTTTGGTAAATTTGGTATGGCTGGACTCGTGGTTAAATGGGCTTTCAAATTTTATGACTTTTATTAGATTTCGAGATATGGGCCCAGGGGTCGACTTTTGAGTTGGCTTTTTGACTTTTGATTAAGAGCTTAGTATTTTCTTTATGGAATTGATTCCTTTAGCTCGTGTTGATTATATAGATTTCTTTGTGGCTAGATTCGACGCATTTGGAGGCCGATTCATGAGGCAAAGGTGTGTTGGACTAGAGATTTGCATGATTTGAGGTAAGTAACAGTTCTAAATTTGGTTCTAAGGGTATGAAACCCCATACTACGTGTCTTGTGATTGGTGTAGAGGTGACCCACATGCTAGGTGACGGGCGTGTACCGTAGGAATTGTGACTTGGTCCATTCCATGAAATTGTATAGCTGAATGATCTATTGTTATATGTATATTCTCCATGTGATATAGAAATAGAGCTGCAAATCCTGTTAGAAATCATGTTTAGGCCACGTGTTGGTGCTTTAGAGACCCTCAGAGGCCGTGTTACATGTTGAATTATCTGCTAAAGTGTTGTTTACTCAGTCACAATTTTACTTACATATCATATCTCAGACTTTATTGTTCTTTGTTGATACATTATATCATTTCTGTTTGGGCTGATTATCATGATTATTGATTGCCCGAGAGACTGGAGAGGTTGATGACTGAGTGAGGTTGAGGGCCTGATTGTGAGGATATTTATGGGATCGAGTTGCACGCCGCAGCATGTTTTATTGATCTATGCCATGATTTGCTTATTATAGTGCTTGGGCTGAAGGAGCCCCTCCGGAGTCTATACACACTACCAGTGAGCGCAGGTACCTACTGAGTGTCGAGCGATTGTGAGGAATGAGTGACTGTGAGGTTGGAGTGAATGGGAGGACTAAGTGACTGTTACTCTGACATTATGCACTTGATTTTATTACTCTTGTACTTCAGCTGGCATATATCACTGTCGTGTAATTTCTAAGAGATATTATATCCTATTTCAATTTAGCATGGCATGAATTAACTGTTTTGGCCTTAATTGACGAACTTGAAAGCATGCCTATCTTCCTATGTCGCAATTTTTGTAATTGAACTATATTGGTGAAGCTCGTCGCTACTTTCAGTCCATTAGTTGGTCTTGTTACTTACTGAGTTGGTTGTACTCATGCTACACCCTGCACTTCGTGTGTAGATCCGGGTGTTTCCGGACACGGTGGTTGTTGATTTTCTGAGCAGCTTGATCATTTGGAGATTTTGGAGGTAGCTACTCGGCATTCGCAGATCTTGACCCTCCTTCCCTATCTTTCAGTTTTATGTATTTAGTTTTTGCTTTTCATAGATAGTATTTTTCAAACTTGTGTTGTATGGACGCTCATGCACTCGGTGACACCCTAGTTTTGGGAATTTTTGAGTTGAGTTTTGACCCTTTTTATCCAGTTATGAAATCTTTAACTATTAAATCCTATTTTAGTTAATCTTTTATCTAGAGGTGTTGGAATTTATTGAGTTGTCGGTTTGCCTAGTACCACGTTAGGCGCCATCACCACAGGCCACGTTTTGGATCGTGACAGCAACCCAATAGTTTTTTTGTTATTTTAGCCCAAGTAGTAGTAGTGACCCGTGTTGTTAGCATTAGCTTAGCTGTTTTTGTTATTCAATTAATCCAGTTGCTAGATGGTTCTAGAGAAGGGACAAGTGTCGACTGATGAGTAGGTTAGTTAGAGAATTTTAATTGTCGTCCTTTTAGCTCTATATTAGTCCTTTTTGCATTGTATTCAGAGCCTATCTATGAATGAAAATCTGTTTTGTTTATTTTTCATTTTACTTCCCTTTCCTAAATTACGTCAGTAGCAGCAGAACTGCTACAATATGTGTGTGTGTGCGCGCGTAGCTTAGATATATTTTTTCACAAGAAAACAAAGCTATTAGTTTTAGATTGAAGAAAATAATTTGTGATAATTCACTCAATAAGTAAGTAAATGACTAGTACTAGAAATACTCGTTCAAGAGAGAGACAAAGTTTCCCTAATAAACAAGAGAAAGCAATAAATTTTATTAGAGGCAACAAAACTTAACAACATATTGATTACTTGAATTGTGCTTAGCTCTTTTCCCTAAACTAGTTTTCGCAGTTATAGTGTTCTAATTTGTTGATATCTTCATTAATTTAGCCCTCATTAGCTTCTATTTGTCAGGCTTAGGTCAAATTAATTACAGCGTATATGCACACAATAAACAGTTATGCTTAATTAAACCCTTTAGTCATGTAACCAAAAAAGAGGATCACTATCTCCTAATTGATCAATCATTTAAGTGTTTTTTTGTCAATAAAAGAGAGAGCTTGCATTAAGTAATTAAAGAGATACAGGGAGCGGGGTGCTCAGTGGGCACCCTAGTTACATAGTTGCTAAACAAGAACTGTCTGTGACACCTGTAACGGGTTCATTACAACCAAAAGTAGTGTTTAAACTACTAGGAGGATCTACTGCATGTGGTGGATTTACAGGGGGAGTTGTGACCGTCAAAATACAGGCATTTACAAGTCGTTTTTAGGTAGTTCCGGCATAGTCAGCTTGGTAGATGTAGGTGACATAAGATTGGAGGGCATCAAAAAGATCCAAGCTACTCTCAGGTGGCTTGTGTGCTCCATAGTTTGCTAAGTTGTCTACTACATAATTTTGCTCCCTGTATATGTGTTGAATGATTGGATCATCCAGTTGTTGGATCAATGACCTACAATCATCAAGGAGATTAGTGTAAAATGGGGAATCTTGTTCAAAGAGAGAGAGTACCTATTTTGCATCCACTTCAATGATGAGTGGCAGGAAGTCATATTGTTTTGCTAGTCGGAGACCCAACAGAAGCGCATGCATTTCAACCTCTATAGTAGAAGTTGCCAAAATATGTTGGGAGAATCTTAAGCTCCAAGTCCCTAGGGGGTTTCAAAAAACAATGTCGCTACCCTGCTTGTTTAGTGTAAAAGAAACAAATTTAACTTATAATGCTCATTAGGTGGGGGTTCCATTTAACTTGGAGTGGATATTTTTTAGGCGATCGAAGACAGTTGTTTGTAAGGAAATGGTATTTTGATGCCTTTGATATTACAAGTGGGAGACTGATTGGTATGTTTTTATTCTCAAAAACATATTGATTTTGTGTTAACCAAATTTGCCAGAGGCAAAAGGAGAAGAATATTTTTGGTGGGATATTTTTAGGGCACGGACCAAATGGCAGGTGTAGGAAACTGCATACCCAATGGGGTTAATTGTGGTGTTCATCCAAAAAAATTGGATGATTCTTGAGATATTTAGACGTGACCAGAATTGGATAGATTTTAGACATTGAAAGAAAATGTGTTGTGAAGTTTTAGGTGTCGTGTGGCAATGTTGAGTTAATGATGGAGAGGCATGCTAGATAATTATTTGTTGGAAGTTGATCATGGCAGCATAACCAAATAAAGTGTAATAGTTTTGGTGGAAGCCTGAGTTTCCATACGCATGTGAAAAGATGTGAGGGTTTAGTGGGATTGAGAGAGTGGTAACTGGATTTAACCAAAAAGTTGCCATCACTTGTAAGTGCTTAAATAATCTTGTCGAATATTAGGGAGGTGTGGGGCAGGTATATGCTATGAATTGTTGTATGATATCATGTGGTAGTTGAAAAGATATGGTGTTTAGACTCAATGAGGCATTTGGAGTGTAGTTAGCTACTGTGGAGAGCTCTTCATTTTGCATTACGAGACCATGGATAAGGGAACGAATATTGGTGTTATTCTTAATTCAGGGATCAAACCAGAAATTAATGTGTTTGCCATTTGCTATTATCCATTTATAACCTTATTGACAAGTTGTCCATCCTGTCCAAACTTTTTTTCAAATAAAAGATCGTTATAAGAAATGGGAACTTGGGCGGTTGTATTTTGACAGTAGAACCTATGCCCAAAGTTGCACTGGATTATGGAACAGTCGCCATGCAAGGCTGGCTAGAAGGGCTTGGTTTTTAGTAGCTAGCCTTTGTATACCCAGACCCCCTTCTGATTTTGGACTAGTAAACTTGTTCCATTCAATAAGGTTTAATTTTCGCTTCTGTGCGGTAGTACCCCAAAAGAAAATTGCGTTGGTAGCGACTTAAGTGTGATAGGATGTTTTTTGGGATGGAGATGTATTGCATAACGTGGTTAGGGAGAGTGTTTAGAGTGGATCGAATTAGGGTTGTCCTTCCTACCATAGTAAGATGATTAGATTTCTATCCATCCAGTCGTGTCTTAAAAGTATCTAATAGAAATTAGAAATCGATTTAAGTAGGTCTACGAGAGAATATGGGGAATCCCAGGTATTTCCCAAAATGGTGCCCTTAAGTCATATTAAAATTTGGCAAAACAAATTATTTATCATTGGAGGCATAGTTTTTGGAGAAGAATATTTTAGATTTGGCAAAGTTTATGGATTGTACTCAGATAGTAGTGAAGTAGTTTAAAGTATCTACTATAGTATGACAATTCTTCATTGTTATTCTAGAGGTGAGAATGATTTCATCAACAAAGAAAAGATGGTAGATACTTGGCCCACCATTGGATAATTGTACAGGCGATCAAAGTTGGTAATCTATAGCCGTACTTATACTACGGGAGAGCATCTTCATGGAGAGAATAAATAGATATGGAGATAAAGGGTCACCTTGACGTATTCCTCTAGTTGGATGGAAGAATTCCGTAGGACTACCATCAATAAGGACAGAGATGGATGATATGGAAACGCAAGACATGATAGGTTGGATAAGTGGTCCAAGAAAATTTAGTTGAGTAAGCGTATGGCATATGAAGGACCACTCTAGCCGGTTAAATACTTTTTCCAGGTCTAATTTCATAAGCATATGGGGGAATTTCGCCTTTCATGCGCTGAACTTTAGTAATGATTTCTTGGACAATAATGGCATTATCTGCCGCTCACTTGTTTTGTTGAAAACTTGTTTAGGTAGGGTTGATAATTTTTGAATAATTGGCTTGAGGCGATTGACAATAATTTTGTAAATATTTTATAGATAGTATTACATAAACTAATAGGTCTATACTGGGTAATGGAGGCGGCATTTTTAGTTTTGGGATGAGGCAAAGATACCTGGTATTGATTTCATGTGGGATTGTATGTTCCCTAAAAATTTGATGACAAAAGGTGGTGATTGAGCGCTTGATATCAAACCAATAGTTTTGATAGATATATGGGTGTAGTCCATCTGGACCTGGAGCCTTTAAAGGTTGAAAGTAGTTGATTGCATCAACTATTTTACTATCTTTTAGTGGTAGTAGGAATGTAGTTTGATCTGCTTGCGAGAGTGAGTGTAGGGGTATGTGAGATAGGAGTTGGTGGAGGAAGATGAACTAGTAGTGAATAGATTTTGGTAGTAGCCCAGGATGTGGGAATGACCATGTGAAGGTTCACCAATCCAACTCCCTCCAACATCTTGAAGTGTTATAATTTTATTTCTACGACGCTTTTGGAGAGTTGGGAGGTAAAAGATTTGGTATTGGCGTAGCCTTGGTTGAGCCAAGTAATCCTAGATTTGAGTTTTCAGAATTCTTCCTCCTGTTGAAGGATGCAGTTGTATTCTCCTATTAAGTCTATTTTTAGGTTTTGTAAAAATATACTAGTTGGGTACTTTGAAGAGTGTTGAATACCGCTAACCTGGCTAAAAGTATTTTCCTTTTTAAAAATATTACCAAAATGAGTTTTGTTCCACGCTTGGACAGTAGTAGTGAAGTTTGCAATGGCAAGAAATAGTTAATCATTTGTAGACCACACTGATTAGATTAAAGATCTATATTGAGGGTGTGAAACCTAGATTGTTTCAAAGCGTAAGACTTTATTTGATTTGCTCCTGTGGTAATTTAGTTGTAATAATAACAGGCACTGGTCCGAATGTGTACAGGGAAGGTTAGTAACTAGAGAATTTGAAAATAAATTAAGTCATTCATAATTGGCCATTAATCCATCTAATCTTTCTAATATATAAATTACCCATACGACGATTGTTAGTCCAAGTGCAACGATTTCCTTTGAAACATAGTCTGCAAAGTGACAATAATTTATAAAGTCTAGGAAGTGTTGAGATCTATTTAAGTTAATATCTCTTCCACTATATTTATCACCCACTGATAGAATCTATTAAAATCCCCACATAGTATCTATGGACCCGAAAAAATATCCGTTATACACTTAAGATTCTGCTATAAAATATTTCTATCTTGATAATGAGTGCTAGCATACACTACAGAAAATAACCATTTTTTAGAATGGGGACATACCTTGATCATGCAGTGAACTTCTTGCTGATAGTGGCAAGAATTTCCACTGTAAGTGTTTCACAATGCCATAAAATAACTATACTTCCAGATTGGCCCACTGCACACACACCTGAGCCATGTCAGAGAATTGAAAATCCTCCTTAATAGCTTGATGGTCGGCTAGGTGGGTTTCCAATAGAGCAACTAGAGATGGGCGATGATAGTCTAGTATGGACCTAAAGTTTCTGTGAAAATCGGGCGATTAGGCACCCCTGCAGTTCCAAACAATGAAATTCATATTCATATTATTTAGTTCTTGTATGGTTTGTTCCTGCATGGTTGTTGTGTGTTTAGTGCTCCTCATTCTTGTACATAGAGTAAGGGAATCAATACCACTGTATATTTACCCACTGCCCGATTTGTGGTGGGCCTTATGCATAGGGAGCATGTGTGTAGGTTGGGAGAGCAGTTTAGATGAAACTTTTTTGCGTACTCCTCCTTTACTACAAAAATTTTGATTCCTGCGAACCATAGTGGTTCTGGGCGTGTGTTCCTGTAATGCTCTATTGCTGCTATTATTTCATGCTTGAGGTTTTCATTTGGTTCTTCTTGATTAGAGGGGGTGGTGTGTTCGGTGGGGAGGGAGGTAGTAGTTCGTGTGGGCCTAGGGGTGAGGTTGGTGGTGGTTGGTTCATTTAAGGGAGTATATATGGTTATATCCAGGGCGTTTGGGGAAGGAGTGTTGGTGACGGGTAAAATGGAAGTTGGAGAATGTGAGGGTATAAGTGTGTGGGATACTAGTAGGGGGCAGGGTTCGGCAGTGGTTGGTAAGGTGCTAGGTGTTGTGCTTGCATCATAGACCATTAGTACTGGCCATAGATGTCTGTCCCTAGACAGATCCCCTCGGTGACTATTTGGGCCAGGTCCATTGGGTTGGTGAGTAATATCGTGACCTCCTGCCCATTCACTTCAATGGTGAATATGAGAGCATGGTCTTGGAGACACTTCTAACATGAGGTTGGCTCTATCACTACATGGCGTGTCTGGGCCGTGAAGATACGAGAGTTAGGGTTCATCACTGAGTGAGTGAACTGGAGATGATGGTAACGAGGAGGGCTTGTGGGTGGACGGGGAGTGGGATATGATCTTAGAGGGAAGAGTGTGTGTGCATGATGCATGGTTTATATTTCTATTAGGATCAGTGTAGGAGTTTGGAGTTGTAGTGGAGTATGATGATTGTTGGTTGATATTTGTAGAGCCCGTAGTGTTGAGATGTGGCGGTGAGAAATGGTTTGGGCTTGAGTGTATTGTGATATGTGATATGGGTTGAGGAGTGTTTGGTGTAGTGTCTTACTGAGCTAAATTTCCTAAGTCATTGTGAGGAGTTTCGTATATTAGAGGTTTATAAGGGTGATGATTACTCTTGGTATTCTGAAAATAAGAGGAGATTTGGTTTTGGATAATAAGGCTAGACGGTGTGTGTAGATCTTCTGACATGGAGGTGTGTGGGGTAAGGGAGTGGTGATTTATAGCAATTGATTCTACATGGTGAGTGTTGTCATTAGCAAGGTGTCTTTTGGATTCAGATATTGGCAGGATTGTAGTATGGGCTAGTGGGGTGGTGGACTGTAATGGAAGTGGTGGGCTTTCTAAGTTTTGGGCCTCTGCTTCTGTGTCGTTGGGAGATTGTGGGTCATCTAATTGCAGTTTGGCAAATTTATTTGAGTGGTTTAAGTTTTGCGGTCCCCGCCGATTAAAAGCTTTATCAGCTTTATAAAGGGGATTACCTACAGTTCATGAAGCTTGGTTAATTATGTAGTTAGGGTTAGGGGACGTACCTGCGCGTGGCACGTGAGTCATATCATTCACTGTAGTTGGCGAAATTCCTATGCTACAGAATGTTTGTTGGTGTATGCGAGATTTGGCGGCGGATTTTCACTGAAATTGCACCGTCTTCCATTCTTGGGAAAGATTTGTGTCGTGTGGTGCACTGGTAGTGGCATTAGGAGAAGGTGAGGTAATTTTTCAAGGAGTTGGACGTTGATGGTGGATGGATTTGGCAAATTTATTTGAGTGGTTAAAGTTTCGCGGTCCCCACTGATTAAAAGCTTTTATCAGCTTTATAAAGGGGATTATCTACAGTTCCTGAAGCTTGGTTAATTATATAGTTAGGGTTAGGGGACGTACCTGCGTGTGGCGCGTGAGTCATATCTTTCACTGTAGTTGGCGAAATCCCTATGCCACAGAATGTTTGTTGGTGTACGCGAGATTTGGCCGCGGATTTTCTCGGAAATAGCACCGTCTTCCATTCTTGGGAAAGATTTGTGTCCTGTGGTGCACTGGTAGTGGCATTACGAGAAGGTGAGGTAATTTTCAAGGAGTTGGACGTTGATGGTGGATGGATTAAGGAGGATCAGATCTTTTGTAAATGACCTAGTTTACCACAAACTGTACAGAGGAGATGGATTCCCTCGTATAATATAATTTGCTTTTGGGTGCCAATGAAAATGTGTGATTTTAGTTGTTTTTCTAAAGGCACCTCGACACAAATTCTTGCGTACTGGCCTTGTGTAATTGTCGAGGTACAGGTATCGATGTTTAAAAATTTACCTATTTTATTGCCCACTTTTTGGAGTATATCTAGGTCGTAAAATTCCGTTGGGAGTTTAGGGAGTAGCACCTAGATGGCTAAGTATGTGAGTTTTGTTGTGGAGGCTAGGAATTTGGGTTCCCATTTTCTGGCGGAGAGAAAATGGTTTAGAATGAAACAAGGCCCGTCGTGAGGGCTCTCAACATGTTTTCCTTCTTCTGAAACTTTAGTAGAAAGGAATCTGAGCCCAGATCAAGTAGGGATAATTCTTCCGTAGGCTTCCATTGTGCGTAGATCTTTTGTCGTAGTAGTTGGTGGCCCACTTTACGCCCAAAGACCTTCACGATGACTGAAAATTACCATGGTGAATAGAGTCTTGGTTTATCTTCAGTAGTGATGGGAATAAAGTTGTCTGGGTCGATGGTGTTATTGCTTTCATCGGTTAGATCAATGGTATGCAGTTGAAGGTGAGGATTATTGAGATCTGGAGATAATTGTGTGTTAGTTATTAGTTTATTCAAGAAAGAGGGGTGGTCAGGGTTTGTGTCGTGTGAGGGTGTGTCAATTTGCATAGTTGCATTATCTGGTGGTTCTGGGGTTTTGGAGTCGGTTGAGTGTGGTTGTGATGCCATGATTGACTATGATTTGTAGGGTTGGAGTTCTGTGTTGGTGCGATAAAAGTAAGAGAGAAGTTGAGAGCATTATGACCATCTCCAACCCAACACCAATTTTTACACCAAACACCATTTTAGTGTAAGATTTGGTGATTTTTTGCTACAACCCAACACCATTTCTTACACCATTTTGGTGTGTGAATAGTGTTATACCAAATTTGGTGTAACACTATTCATCAACACCATTACTATTCACCATTATTTTATTATTATCTTTTATTATATAACACTTTTAATTTAACATATTATAATTTTGTAATTAATTATAGTTTTTATGTAATATTTTTATAATATTAATTTTATATTTTAATTTTGGTGTATAATTTTTATAAATTAATTTTCGTATATTTTATTTTTATATAAATTGTAAGTTAATTTTATTATAAGTTATAATTGTATAAAATTATATAACCATAAAAAAAAGTGCAAAACGGAAATATAATATGTTGTTAATAAATAACACAATGTTCATTGATTATCTAAAAATAAATATTTAATATTGCAAGGCCGTCACGTTTTTGGAGGAAAGAAGCACTCCATGATATATTAACTACACGTATTATACTGCACAACATGATAATCGAGGATGAAGGTGATCTTAATGCACCAATTCAAGATGCTTGGGAAGGTCCAACTCCAATAGTAGAAATGGTAGTAGATGAAAATTACTGATTTGAACAATTTTTAGCTCGGCACAAAAAAATTAAGGAAAAAAGATGCTCATTTTGTATTTCGTAATGCATTAATAGAGCAGTTATGGGAGCAACATACTAGTCTTATAAGTTGAATATTTATGTAAAAATTAAACTAAATTTTACCATAATGTAATATTTATTTAATTATATCTTATCTATGATTTCATTTTTATTTGANTAGTTATATCCTATTCAATGATTTCATTTTTATTTGAATTATACATTAATATGTATAATGTATAATATTTGCTTATACTTTATATTTATTTAAAAATTAAAGGTATAAAATAATTTCATATCAAATGGTTATATAAGAAAGAATATGAATTATATGGGATACATATGTAAGAAAGAAAAAAGAAAGGATTTGTTTTATTAAAAAATAATATAAAATAGAAGAGAGAGAAGAATATAGTAGGAATATTCTTTTTTGGTGTAAAAAATAGTGTAATGGGTTGAAGTCACTTTGCACCATTTTGGTGTAAAAAAAATGGTACAAGGGTTGGAGATGCCCTATGGAATCGGTGAGTCTCTACATCATTTAGTGTTTTATTACATGAACTGAGGAAGAACATCTTTTTTACCTTGACATTAATTGATCAATAATAAGATAAGCAATACAAATACAATTTATAAAGTTATGATCCTTGTCTTATCATTTTGCACTAATATTGTTTCTCGTCAACCAGAACAGGCCAATAAATAGAGAAGCATACTACAGAAATCTCTTTTTCCGCAAGCAAAACAGACTTCACCAAGCGTAATATGAACCAATTTTTTTTCTTTAGTGTGAAAATGAACCAATTTTTATAGACAGATAAAAGCATTCTTTTATTATGAACAAATATATTACCAAGTTACACCATTTATAGCTTTTGCATTCCAAGTCAAAAAGATAACAAAAAAAAGTGGGTGTTGGGTAAGCGAGTACTGAAGGCATTTCCAAAATTTAATATTTTACACCATCAAATTATTGTAATGATAGCTACACGTAGCTCTCCTGAAAATGTGAAATTTGTAATCTTGAAAATAAGACAGCTTAACTGCTACAATAGGTAAATGTGATATGATGGTCAGAAACGTAATATTACTTAAAACTCTATTTTCTATCCCATCAACACATCCTTACACTTTCTTTATCAATTCTTGCCCAACGAAGTTGAGTTGATAGCTCATTACAAATAGTAAAGTTTTTCCATGTCTTAGCAATTCTCTGCCTCATGTTACAAAGAAATCCATTAAGCATAGATAAGAGAAAGGATGAGAATGTTGCAAACTGGTTATAGATCAAGGGGACAGTGAGATATCAAAATGTTCTCCAACTAAAGATCCCCGAAAAGGAGTGCCAGCAGGTGACTAGAGCTTAAAGATGTAAAACTGATGGATTTCAAACTATTAATTCTGAAACTGTATTTCAGAAACTGTTCTAGAATATACATGTTTCCAATCCCCATTTCTTGGGGACATATAATCGTCTCCAACTGGTTTCACATTTTTTGGTGCTAGCTGAGGCTTCCCGTCATATCGGAATATATTACTGTAGCAGTTTTTCTGCTTCCTGTCACTGCCTTTTCTAATGTCTTGTTCAAATGAAATAATGCAAGTTCTCCAGTAATAATTAACATGGCAGTCAGGAGTAAAATAAACAAATTACTACTGAAACTCCTGCTTTTTCTCCTCAATGACCTTCAAACCACTTCACTGGCATTTCAGCCTCTCTGGCAGTCTGACTCAGGTACAATGCCAAGAACAATAGGAAGGAAAGAGCGGCGGAAATTGCCAGGTTCAGCCATCATGGCCCGAGCAAAGGAAGAGGCGCCTCGGATGATGGGCCGCATGGACTACACTGGCACGCTTACAGAGCATAGTATTTCGTAAATGCTATAATCATCTGCAGCATCATCAAAAATCAGTGTGTCACTCGACAAAGAGATCACAGTTAATATACATAAATATTCAGGTCATTCCAAATCAGATTAAACTCAAGAAAAAGGTGGAAAGAAAAGTAAAAGGCACAAATTGAACTTCATAAAGCAAAGAACTTTGAAGACCTACAACTCTAAGTTTTCTTCTTTTTCTTCTAGCCATGGGTGCAGAAGAACCCATCTTTTTGTTTGAAACATAATATCTTTATATTATTACTAGCTAGACATATTATTACTGGGTCTAGGGATTCCTCGCTAAATATTATAATCAAGACAGAAGAATCCTGCATGAAATATTTCCAACAAATTATGATGATTGATAAAAAAAAATTGGAAAAAATCATGTCAAGAGTATAAAATGCCTTCAGGTAAGACTAGCCTTCTAGAGAAGCATCAAGAATATAAACAGATAGTTATCTCATTATTCATTCACCTACGATTCTCATAAATCTAAACGGAGACTTGATAGGGAAGACAACAGAGTGGAGTTAATTCTAATTACTAAAGATCATTTCATATCACTTTTCTTTTAGATGCATAAAGCAAGAAGTGAAAGCAGCATAAGATGGAATACGGAATTCTACATCTACTTATACAAACTGATGACGGGGCCCAAGGATCCAGCTCTCCCGAGTCAACATCAGCTAATTGTTCTAAGTCGGATTCGAGTTCCAGATGGAGAGCTCTAATCCCAAAAAATCATACAGATGGTTTAAAGAATCTACGATGTGTTACAACCATTATGTTGCACTCAACTCAACCCTACAATTAGTCAGTTAATAAGGCACTCAACCATGAAATCATAGCTCAGCTACAAGTGTAATAAAGCACTCATGCTTTTTAAACAGTATTAACTATTAATTGCCTCAGAGTGAATTGAATGCTTTCGTCTCTTCAAATGTTCATATAGATCTTAACCAACTCTACATCAATTTGAAGGTCGGCCATTGAACAACATTAGCATAGATCATCAACAAATATGAGAAGAATTTTAGATGGTGGGTCGTGGGTGAAATCACACATAAAAGCATACTCCCCAAAAACCATTTAATGACTGTCTCGCTTTTCCATTTCAAAGGAGATCTATAGTCTTTCTTTAAAAGTCAAAAAGAAATATTACACGAATCAACAACAAAGAAATCCTTCGCAAGCAAAAGTGCCCACAAGATAATAGAGAAAAAGCAAACAGGGTGATTCGAACATACCTTGAAATTACAAAAAGAGTTGTTCATCTGATTTCCAAGTTGCTAAGGAAATCCGAGAGCCTGTGGAAACCAGTAATATGGAAGAGCGGATCAAATGGTGGTCATAAACCAAAGCAAAGAATAACACAATGTAAAAATGTAACCAAACATGACGAACTAAAGGTTCAAGGATATATGACCTGATATCTTTAGCAATTACTGTGTTTCCATCTTCAGAACCAAGATGGCGCAGCACCACTTCCTCCAAACGACCATCACGGTATTGATGCTGCAATGGAAGACCATAATGTCCATAAAATGCATCTTAAACCAAAATTATCAAAATATGAACAAAGGATACAAAAGATGACAAATGCAGAGAGAACATCAACCCTTGTTTGGATGGTTGTTACCCATCGTTTTATAATGTATTAAGTTGTACAGTATGGATACAACATTTGGATAGATTATATCATTTGTTGTGGTTTAATAACATTTTTAGTGTTTGATTTGACAGTAGGGTATTGCAAAACTGATAAGTTTACTAAAACGCACTTAACTGTTGTAAATATATACTAGTATTAGATTTATCAACAATTATTCATAAGAATAATTTAAGACTTCTTCTTTTTTCCTAATTTATCACCAATTATGCCTTTTAAATATATTAAACAATTAAATTCATGCAATTCCTAGTGAAATGTATATTTTCCCTCGGGAAAAAATAGTTTTTCCCACAAAAGAAGAAACAGATAAATAAAAAGGACCAGACCTTACCTTTTAAGAGTTGATTTCCTTTGTCTTAAGTAAATTAAATGAATTTGTTTTTAGTAAAATACAGTTATTTTGCTTGTGAGGGCAATAAATTAATCATAAATCTAGCTGTACTGATGATGGACTTATGATTGAGAGGACAGAGAATAGATGTCTGACCATGACTCATGTCAAACAGCCATATACTTGCCGCCTGACTAATATTTTTAATGGACACTAGCAAAGACAAACAAAAATCATGACAAAAAGTTTAAAAAAAGAAATCATGACGAAGTAAATAGTGATTGCATAAGAAGGAAAGGAAGTACCTATAGATTCTATATGAGTTCGAGGCGTATAGCTTATAGTTACAGTTAACCGACTCAATCGAGGTGGGATCAGAGAGGGAAGTGACATCCAACATGGGAAGCTCGGTAAAAAAGTAAGAGGAGTGGCCAAAGAACGAGAACCTCATATAGATGGATCTGCGAATGATTGTGGAACCGAGAATAGAGGACGGGGGGCATGCAAGAAGATAGGCTACGTGGAGCAGTGGTTCTGGAGCAGGTTCTTCAACTTGACCAATGCATGTTCTACTTACTTCCTTCTAGAAGCGAAGGTTGGCAAAGGAAGACCCATTCATGTTCTATTCTATGCCATGCCGAAAATTCAGTATAGTGATACAAACCTATTGACTTGTTGTGGATGAAGTCAATGAGCAAACACTTGCTTTAGTTCCATTATGTAATGAAAAGATTGCACAACTTAAGTAGAAGAAAGTGAGAGAGAGCTCCTCCTTCTCTTTAGGAAGGTCTAACCTCCTTCTCCGATCCAATCATTCTTACCTCGTTTAGATCAGCTTTCTTTGGATCATTCACCTAGTGCGCTATTAAAAACTAGTTTCCTTCTTTATTAATGGAAAGGAATTCTTTTTTCCGTTGGACCAAAGTTTTCTGAGATAAAAGAAAAAGCTACTGAGCATGAAGTTTGGCATGAACGGATTGAGAGAAAGCCACGATGTGTTAGCAGAATTTATTGTTCTAAGCTTGTCATGTTATCGATTTGCTAGATTACGGCCTTGGCTTCTGAGAGACACAGTGAAATCAATAGCAGGTGGGTTAGAAAGAAGAAGCGCAGCAATTCATGGTGTTTTAGAACTACCAGAAATTTGGCAGGTATATGAGAATAGTCACTATGCAAAGACGGGAAAAGCTTTATCATCCATCCGGAGTTCTCTTTAAATGCGGGCTGGTCTGATGTCGCAGATAAGGTCTGGAGGTTTGTCGAAGAAGGTGCCACCACAATTTCACGCCGATACCCCCTCAACAACCTACTATAAGTTATGACAATGCAGCCGAAGGTCTCGGCTGCTGAGAAGAGAACAAGCAAAGCAGATTGAATTTGCCAGGAGTCAACAAACTTGTGATAAATCTGATTCCACGAAATCCAGAGTTGCGGCTCTTAAAAGGTGCTTGGTGGGTTAGAGAGTGGGTTTTAAAGTTTCAGCGTAGCTGCAAAAGTGAACCTCAACACATGGAGTCTTTCCATACGCATGCCGAAATTTGAAGACGGACAGATTAATGCTCGAAATCCCCCCCCCCCACCCCCCCCC
>NW_017674992.1:34329-47589 GCF_001879085.1 Nicotiana attenuata
CCCCCCCCCTCCCGATAGAGGAAGAGAATAGAGTTTTCATATGCAGATGGTATTGGCAAGGAAAAATCTTTCTGCTGAACTGGTGGTGCAACAAGGAACCCAACATCACTAGTTGACTTCACGGTTTCCTACTGTAGTTATGGTCATCAAACATATTCTAATGGGTCAGCCACATGTTTGGAGGACTAGTGGAGATCGACTCTAACGCATAGGAGAGGCAAAATCTATGTTGGGTTAAATTACGAATAAAGGTTCAGGCTCAAAGAATTACAAAGGAGATGGATCTCGGACACAATTTTTTCAGTAGAATTCGACCTAATTGAAAGATGAATATACGGTCTCGTTTTGGCCGGAAAACACCTATTCCCAGAGAATGAAATATTTTCACTGATTAGAGACAAACTTATGGTTTAACTAAAGGCCGTCCTTTGTTCGGTCATTTGCTTGGACCATGTAAAGACAACCCAAAAGTTGTTACTAAGGGGAAGGACCCACGTGGAGTTGTCACATTTGGCCAAAGTCTCACCATCTCTTCAAATTCAAATATTTACTGCTATGAACGGCCGATATCAGCACATTCCCCGCCTTTGGGCCAAGCACAATCTCATCTGATTCTGCCCTCCCACAACAGAACAAAACCCTCACAAATATACAAGCCCAATCTACACTGAAAATACCCAAGCCCACTCCCTGATACCAAATCTAATATAGAACACACCCCTAATAATTTACCCAAACCCATCTACACAAAACCACCCATCAGAAACATTTTCGCTCACCGTACTCACACGACTTTTCTCCCAAACTCCTCAAACCATCGAGCACACCTCTTAGCGCCCAATCCCCACATACACAATCCTCCATCAAAACCTGGGACCGACCTTGCTCAATCCAACAACCCAAGCCTTTCACCACCCAAATAAATCCCCAATACCGACACCCAGAATAACAGAGCACTAAGGAAGCCTTAATGCACTGATTTGATGCAGCTCATAGATAATGATACTGAGCATATTGCAGTTAACTTTGTCGAAGACATCCATCTTCTCCCTTGGTACTCAAATGAGGATTATCCCTGTTTGCATGCATCTACCCCCGCCATGGCTAAAGCTGAATATTCACTGTGGATCCGACAGAAGGCAACTAAGGTGGGTGACCTTCTGGGAGTGAGTAAGGAAGGGATAGAAGATCAGATTACTGAGTTCTTATTGAATATCAAAGGATGCCAAAATCACAATTAAGCCAATCAATGATGATAATAGCACCCAATTCTCGGGAAAAGGTCAAAAAGGGATCCAGAGGTAAAAAATCTTCTTGGATTTTATATCATCTATGAGACTGGTACAAGTAAAAATAAAGGAAGGAACGTCTCATCTCTGATGTAGCAATGAAATTGAAAATTCTGTATTTGAATGTCAGAGGCATCAACGATCCAGAAAGAAGGAGCATTAGTGTAACGACCCGATCGTTCGTTCTGAGAGTTATAGCCATATTTTCCCCATCTATGCTTATTTATATGTTGTTCAGCTGTGTTGAGTTGTATCGAGTTGGTAGGTTTGGGTTAGGAGTAGTTTTGGAGTGAAATGAACACTTAGTCTCTTAGTTAGAAAGCTAAGTTAGAAAAGTCAACCGGAAGTTGACTTATGAGTAAAAGAATTTGGATTTGGATTTTTATGATTCGATTAGCTTTGTCAGGTGATTTTAGACTTAGGAATGTGTCCAGAATATAATTTGGAGGTCCGTGGTAGAATTAGGCTTGAATTGGCGAAAGTTAGAAGTTTAGAAGTTCTTAGGCTTGTATTCGAGGTTGATTTGGTGTTGTTTTGGGTGTTTCGGAGGTTCGACTAAGTTTGCGTAGTGATATATGACTTGTTAGAATTATTGGTTGAGGTCCCGAGGGCCTCGGGTGAGTTTCAGATAGGTTTGGGTTGTGTTGTGCTTGTTTTTCTTATGTTTCGACGCCGTTTCTTCAAGTATAAATGATATCATTTTGAGCAAATGAGCTCCGGTTTCGTTTTTGATTGAAGCATTAGATCCGTATCGTAATTACGGACCCGTAGCAAAAAGATCGTTGAATTTGGACATCGTATGAGGATTTTATGACCATTTTACTAAGAATTAGGTTGCCAGATTTTTCAGTTTAATTACGAAATTGCCACTAGCAGCGTATTTAAAAATCTGCACTATTTGCAAATATTAAAACCTACATATCTCCTTCGTTATAAGGTCAAATTGAGTGATTCAAAAGCCTAACTTGACTAGAATTTCACAAGGAATCCATTGGAGGCATAAAATACGAGTTTCGGAATCGTTTGGCTCGAGAAACGAGGCAGAATAGCTGGTAGAAAATATACAAAACTAGGGTTTGTTCATTCAGTCATATTTTGAGTTGGGGAGCTCGGATTTGGGCGATTTTGGAGGCGATTTTCACCATATGGATTGGGGTAAGTGTTCTCTACTCGATTTTGATTATAATTTATGAATCCATCTTCGTTTCTGGGATTTGATTGATGATTTCAAAGTGAAATTGAGGGAGCTAGGGTTTGAGTATTGGAGAGTTTTAAGTGAGGATTTGAGGGACCAAACGGAGTTCGATTTTGACAAATTTCATATGGTTAGACTCGGGAGAGGACGAGGATTATTATTCTGCCATTTTTGACTGATTTCGAGACGTGGGCCGGGGGCCGGGTTTTGGCCGATTTCGGATTTTTGGCATGTTTATGTAGTTTTTATTGTGTAATTCGATTCTTTAGACGATGTTGATAGTAGTATTCTGATTATGGTTAGATTCGAAGCTTTTGGAGACCGAGTCGAGGGACGAGGACATCCCGGAGTAGGATTTTACGTTGTTGAGGTAAGTAACAGTTTTAACTCTGGCTTTGAGGGTATAAACCCGGAGAAATTGATATCATGTGATTGTTTGGTGGTGATACCCACGCTAGGTGACGGGCGTGTGGGTGTGCACCGCGAGGGATTGAGACTTGGTCCGTCCCGTGAGGCCAGGCCTAAAAGATATTATCTGTGGTTATGTGTTTACTTGTTGTTGAACTTGTTTGCCTTCATGTTAGAGATCCTGTTTAGGTTTTATTCATGCTCACATTATTTGTACTCAGTCATAGAAATTATTGTACATGTTTACCTCAGTCTCTATTATTTGCTAATATGCTGTGATACTTGATGTGGGTTGTGTTCCCTTATTTGTTGATGATGGTGAGGCTAGTGAGGTACATGACTGTGTGAGGCCGAGGGCCTGGTTGTGAGGATATTAATACCATAGCGCGTGAGTTGTCCGTGTAGCACGTGAGTTGACCGTGCGGGTCCAGGTATTTATACCATAGCGCGTGAGTTGTCCGCGTAGCACGTGAGTTGACCGTGCGGATCCAGGTATTGATATGGTAGCACGTGAGTTGTCCGTGCTTAGCGCTTGGGCTTTGGGAGCCCCTCCGGAGTCTGTACACACTCCTAGTGAGCGCAGAGTGTTGAGTGTATTGAGTGTTGAGTGTTGAGTGATGAGTGTGAGTGCTGAGTGATGGAGTGACATTGCTGTGAGGTTGTATTTACTTTTGCTGTTGCTGCATTTATCTGTTAAATTTCTTTGTTGCATTTACTGAGTTATGGAATTTACCTGTTTATTCCTGTTATTTTTAAAATTGCGAAAAATAAATAATTGGACTGTTTTGCTCAGCTCGTCACTACTACTCAGTTCCTTAGTTATTTCTGTTACTACTGAGGTGGTTGTACTCATTCTACACCCTGCACTTTATGTGCAGATCTAGGTGAGTTAGAGCGCGGCGATCGTTGAGTTCGGGCCGGCTATCTTTGGAGACTGCAAGGTAGCTGCTAGCGTCCGCAGGGCCTTGTTACTCCTTTTATCATTTCTTCTTTGAACAGTTAGACCGTTTATATATCTCAGTTCATAGTTTTAGACGCTCGTGACTTAGTGACACCCCGATGTTCGGGACTCGTTTCCATATTTTATATTATTTATATTTAGAGTTGGTTTAGTTTATCAGGAATTAAATTATTTGAAATGTTTTATTAAATTCTTATAATCAAATTAGTAGTAATATTTTGGGAATAGGCTTGCCTTGTAACACGATAGGCGCCATCACGACCATGGTTAGATTTTGGGTCGTGACAATTAGGAAGCTATTGTTCAAAAAATGGAAGGTTGATTTCAAACGTTTACAAGAGACTAAATTGGAACACTTTCAGCTTTTAGTTTGCTAGTAAACTTGGGCCCAGTAGAAGGGCTGGCTTTGCGGCATTAGAAGCTGAAGGCACTAAGGGAGGACTTGTGATTATCTGGGATGGCTTTGTGGCATTAGAAGCTAAAGGTCACCTTCTATCTAAATGCACTTCAGAAACTTCTTCACTGGTCTTGAGTGTGTGCTTCGAGGGATTTAAGGCCTCACACACAGAACCGAAGGTCTACAACTTTGCTCGAGTTATCTGCAGTCAAGGGCCTCATCCCCGAGCCATGGGTAATCTGTGGTGACTTTAATGTCACCAGGATTTTGGGAGAAAGAAGACACAGCAGCAGAGCTACCGGAGAAATGGAGGAATTATCTGAGTTCGTTGACGAGCTCAGACTTGTAGACCCCCCCCCCCCCCAACTCACTGGTGATCAATTCACTTGGTCAAGAGGTCCCTCTAGCTCAAGAATAGACAAGTTCTCATTTTCAACAGAATGGGTTGACAATTTTAGTAATATCAAGCAGTCTTTGATGCAAAAAGTTGCCTCAGATCATTTTCCTCTCATCTATGCAATGCAGAGCAGTCTTTGATGCAAAAAGTTGCCTCAGATCATTTTCCTCTCATCTATGCAATGCAGACAGTGGTCAAGCAAATTCTTATTACTCCAAATTTGAAACATGTGGCTGGGGCGTGAGGGCTTTGAGGAATTGGTGAAAAAATGGTGGAATTCATTTCACATTTATGGCAGCCCGGACTTCGTTTTGCGGAAACAATTACAGCAACTAAGAAGCAAAGCTGAAGGAGTGGAATCAGCACATCTTTGGAAGATTGGAACATAGGAAATCTGAAAATTTTGAGAAAAGTGCAGTGGTTTGACAAGGAAGCAGAAGCTAGGGAACTCACTGAAGATGAAAAGCTCCCCAAAGCTGAATCCTCCATAGAATTGGAAAAACATTGCAAGATTAGAGGAAGTAGCATGAGAAAAAAGAGGTCCTTATGGCTAGAAAGGGGACAAAGCACCAAGATTCACAAGATGACAATACTCATAGGAGATACAATCGACCTTCATGGGTAGAATGGTTTAGGCTGTCAACATATAGAAGTACATTTATGTTGCTTTACATACAGTGATGTAATAGACGTAAAAAAAAAAAAAAATCCATTCCAATGCAATAAATCACTGTCCCCTAATTAAAAAATAAAATTGTAAAGATATTCAGGCATCATAACATTTCTTACCCTGTAAAAACAACTAGTCCCAAATGGGCAAGTCCCACTCCCAAAGTCAAAGTGCTTGCAGTCGATAGATCTGAAAATAGGAAATAGGAAGAATTACTTCAAAAGAAAAAAGCACTTCAGAAAAAGAAAAAGAAAATGTTTTAGAGAAGCTGGGGCATGATAGCAACAACAACCCAGTAGAATCCCACAAGTGGGGTCTGGGGAGGGTAGTGTATACACAGACCTTACCCCTACCTATGAAGGTAGAGAGGCTGTTTTCGAAAGACCTTCGGCTCAAGAACGTAAAAAATGGAGCAATACAGAAACAATAGCAACAACAATGTAATAAGACAGTGTAAGCAAATAATACAACGAATAATAACAGAGATCCAAGGAAATGAAACAACAAGAATAGTGTCAATCTCACCGCTAATACTGACATACCGTATATAAACAAGGGACTAGGAATAGGAAGGTACCCGACTAGTACAACTACTATTAGTAAGACAAGGCAAACTCTAGACTGTCTATCAACCCACCATCCTAATTTTCGACCTCCACACCTTTCTATCGAGGGTCATGTCCTCGGTAAGCTGGAGCAGAGCCATATCATGCCTAATCACCTCACCCCAGTTCTTCTTAGGCCTCCCTCTACCCTCCTCTGACTCGCCACGGGCAACCTCTCGCACCTCCTAACCGGGCATCAGCGTCATCAGCGTCTTTCCTCTTCACATGACTAAATCATCTCAGCCTCGATTCCCTCAACTTCTCTTCCACAGGGGCCACACCCACTTTGTCCCTAATATATTCATTCCTAATCTTATCTTTTCTGGTACGCCCACACATGCATCGCAACATACTAATTAAAAACTTTATGAAGCATAAAAATACTCCCTCAATCAATCAAAGCTTGGCCTCATCACAGCAATGTGATAAATATAAATATTATAAAGCTAAATCCTTTCTAGATTTTTAAGTTTACCTTTTAAATGTTCATGTAGATCATTATGAAAGACTGAACATCAAAGTAGCTGAAATGTTTCATAATATGAAAGCTCAGGATCATACTAATTACTTTGAACGCATGCCAGAATGTAATCAAGGAAAACGTTACTGTAAAAGAGGTACACCTCTGCAGAGAGAATTCAATAATCCAGTCATAAGAATTCACCACTTCTGGTAGACTGGTAATGCACAAGGTCCAAACCATTCTTCAAAAGTACATGTTTGGGTAATCAATTAAGCTTCCAACACAACTCACATAAGCTACCATCCTTGTTCCGTTCAACTTTTTCCTTGATGATGCGGATTTTTGGCAATCCACTACTTTCTCCCCGAAAGTAAAACACCTGGTGTGTTAGAACAAAAATATACAGCATCCGTCTCATTCAAAACCAGAGTCCACTATGTCCTAAAAGTTCAAGAAAATGATCGTGAAACTTCAAAGTAAAGATGAACATCTCGAATAGGATGAGAAATGTCTCTTCCAAGGAAGCTTGTTCCTCACAGCAATCTTCCCATATTCTTATCTATTCTCTATCCAAGAACATTTCTTGTTTTCCCATCCACCACTTTCAACTTCACCAAATATGTGAGTTCAACCCAAATCTTCCTGAGTCATTTCAGTATAGCCACCCCATGAGAAGTTGTAAAAGGACACGTACGCCACTCCTTTCCATACTATATCAAGCCCTGATTAATTTCTTCCATGAGCTTTCCCATCTGAGAATGTTTCTATCTATGTTAATTCTGCTAACAAAATATCGTCTTCTCTCTAATAGCTCATATAAGACTGATAATCTTCCTCCCAACTTCCTAAGTTCAAATGACTTTCTCAAGAGAATTTTCCTTTCCATTGCAATAGTTAGCTTATATGATTTAATTTCTCCTTGTCATATACTAGGCTTGAAGTTACTCTAAATCTAATCTCTAACTTTGCCAGAAGAGTATTCAGTGAAAATGATAACCGCCGCAAAGACACTGTTGACTGAATATCTCAATAATAGACCTAAACTACAGCACCCACAAGCTTAGCTAAGCTTCAACACCTTCAGCACTACGTACTTGTTTCTTAGCAGATGCGTGGAACTTGAAACCATTCGCGCTCTTCTGGAATATATTCACCTAAATATAGTGATATGCTTCAGCTGGTTGGCACTAAAGAATGCCTGTAGAAGCTTCCAGCTTGTTAAATGTTAACAGATGCTACCCAAGGAAGCTTAGAATCAGTTAACCATCTATTATTGCAATGTGCTGTAGCTGTAGACATGTGGCATATGTTTCTAGCTTCATTCAATCTCGAATGGGTGATGCCACAGAATATCAGAGATGTTGCCGAGAGGAGCCTTTGGAGAGTTGATAGGGCCATCAGGGACACCTAGAGGATGATACCAGAATTTTTTAGTGCCAATGGACTGAAAGAAACCTCATATGTTTTGATGGAGTCTCAACTCCAATCCACTTGCTGAAGGCCAGATGTTTGCTTAGTATTTTTTGTTGGGCCAAACAATCCTATGTAAATAATTCTACTGTCTTTTTAGATTTTTTGAGCTCCCTCACTCTAGATTAGCCTCATTAAGGTATAATTTTTTGGTTATTGGCTAGCTCCCAGGTCCTATCATAACATCTTGTAAAGGAGCTAGCATCTCTATATTTGTAATCACTGCATCTGCTTGATGCTTTCAATGAAGCAACTTACTATATCAAAAATATTCACCTAATATATCTTATAAATAGCATTAGCATGCTCATAAACACGGACAAACAAAAACAAAATAAACATCCACTTTAAACAAGACAAGATATGGCACAAAATCTAAGAACCAGTTTCAAATTTGACTATCATCAAAAGATGCAATGGTTACCCAAGCTACAAGGGGCACTCTTGGAGATTATCATATTCAACAGAACACTCACTAAAACTTGTCTGACACATTCTAAGTATAATCAATATAAGGTGTCCAATGTGGATGGATAAGTTGGTGTTGTATCCAAATTCCCACATAACATGAAAGTCCTTGTTTTGGACAGGTCATGTGAAGTGTTGCCAAAGGCTCACCTAACTACCTAAGGCGCCCTTAAGCTCTGAAACTAGGTGCAGATAGGTTGTGCCTTTCACCTTATTTAGGTGGCGCTTCAACGTTAGCACCAATGGACTAAGTTGTACGTCTCATCCCCGTGGGCTTGATCTTGAAGAGCATGTCACTAAACAATAAATATTTCTTCTAGCTTTAATCTTTTCAAACTTTTATTCACATAATTATTGTTTGAGTGTATAAGTATTAATCTTGAACTACATATATAAATTTTTTTTATCATTTTCTTCATTTGCACCTTTCTTCATTAAAGGTCGCGCTTTACTTGCGCTTTACGCTCAAATTTCAGCTCATTTTAGATCTTTGCCTTTGATAACACTAGTCATGTGCATGTTTAGCTCTTAATGCTATTTACAAAAAAAAAACAAGGAAAAACAATATAACAACAAACAACATTTCTCAATTTCCAAGATAGAGGTACGGCTACATGACTTCCCACTGTCCATTTTGCTCAATTTGAAACAGTTTCACTCTAATATTCAATAATTCAAGTTCTTTGACACGAGAAGTTCTAAATATTTTATACTAATATATACATGCAAATTCTAACGGGATTAAAAAAACTCTTAGCAAAAACTATATTTAATGTAAACTTTATTCCAACTAGTTGGTAATGCATAGGCTGATCTTTTCCCTCCAACATCTTCTATACTTAACTAAATCTGCATGAATTCCAAGAGATTGTACGCCTTTCACGACTTCCTTTCAAGTCATTTTAAGTCTATCTTATCCCCTTTTAATACCTTCAGGCATCATGGTTTTAGACATGCTAGTTCATGCATCCAGAGGTCTACTTAGAACATGAACAAACCATCTGATGCAACATTCTCTCATTTTGATCCCCTATATGTGCTATTTGTACCTTCTATCAAATGTATCATTTTTTATCTTGTATTTATATGACCACACGTCCACCTTAACATTCACACTTCTGTCACACTCATCTTGTGAAAATGCTGGACCATTAAAGGCTCCACATTCGCTCCCATAATACATACCTCGTCTTACAACCATTCAATAGAATGAAAAATACGTACAGAAAAGAAAGAGAGTGATAAACCTGAGTTTTGTTTTGTAGCTGTCAACTATTTTTTCCTTCTCTTCTTTTGTGAAGTACCAAATAACACTCGGAATGATAAAATATGAAAGCTTGCGGCATATGGGGCAAGCCCTCAGTGCAGAATTAACATCCATTCCAGAGGAAGAACTGCCACGCCAATTCCTGATACACGATATACAAAATGGATGATCACACTCAGAAAGGATTCCAAACTTCCTCTCAGCTGCCGTTGACTTGGAAAGAACACATTCAAGGCATACACTGCATTCTATTTCTTGACTGCGCTTCAACAAATCAATGTGCTTTTGCCTGTTCTCACATGTTTTTATATGCTCCTCTCTTTCCTGAGGCCTGAAAGGATGCAAGCAATGCTTCCCACAGGTTGGACACAAATCTCCATGAATATGCGGACACTTTTCTCCACGATGGCAATTACCAGCAGCAGCAAAAGCACAGATCGGCCTATCAGCTGGACTAACACTCCTCAACTCAATCATGTCATCATTATCCAATGTATCGTGAAGCTCTGAGTTTTGGTTCCATGTCGGTTTGCTTGAAGCTGAATACTCAGTATAAATACCAGGCACAAGACCCGCACTTTGCGCACCCGCTCCAGGAGCCACATTGGTAGAAACAGAACTTGAAAGCAGATATTGTTGAGGCTGTGCTGAAGACTGAGCTGAAGGCTGTGATCGAGACAACTTAACGTGCTCATATCTACACCTGCTTCCATAAGCACAAGCTCCTTTTTGGTAGTAGGTGCATACCTGACACAATAAACCAAGAGAAAACAATTCGATGGTGAACAATCAATTAAGGCTTGACCATTAAACTAAAAAATGCCAAGAACATTACATTATTAGGACTAGTTTTCCAATCATGTGAAAACTCACAATGCTCCCCCTTCAGACATGCCCCATGTGCAAAGAACTTGCAAAGAACCCTGGACAAAGATTAGAAGCATGTGTAATTATATAATATGGCCATCTACCAGAGATTCACCAAAATAAACAGAACTTTAATTTAATTTAAAGTAATGATATACTTGGTCAATTGTAATATTGAGGTAGATACTTGAGGTAGTCAATTTAATTTTTGTATAATTGCATTAGGTAAGGTTGTCTACATCATACCCCTTTGGGGTGCGGCCCTTCCCCCGGACCCTGCATGAATGTGGATGCTTTGTGCACCGAGCTGCTTTTTTTAAACTTAAGGTAAAATAACAACTTGACGAAGTAAAGACCAAGTAATACCAATTTACCTCTTCAAATATTAACTTTTATAGCACTTGTCAGACAAAATAATGCTTAACTTTTAGAATATGCTTTTTTTTTTTAAATTATATGGATGCACATAATAAACAAACAACGAATAGTTTAAATAACCACTTAAATCTAACAACACAGATAGCACTGAAAGAACCACTAGTTTCCTCGAAATTGCTCATACAAACTCATATTGAATACCATTAGACTAAAGAATCCTCCTTAATGGCATATATTCAAAGTTTCTTGCAGTCTACTTTAAGGCAAATATCATAAGCACCACAAACACATAAGCAAAATGCAAAATTATATCTATCAAGGGGTCATTTAGTATGATGGATAAGCAAAAATAATCCTGGGATAAAAATTTAGTATCGTCTTATCCCTTGTTTGGTTACTAATCATGGGATAAGTTATCCCGGAATTAAAAATAGTACCCGAATAACTTAACCTGCCAGAGAGTAGAATAGTAACCCCAGAATAAGTTATCCCGCAATAAGCAGTAAAATTGACAATCCCACGATTGATACAACATAACAAACAATCAATAAGAAATAATACTAGGATTACTAATCTCGGTATAATTAATCTCAGCATAACTAATCCCAGCATAATTTGTCTCCAAAGCAAACGACCCCTAAGTGAATTTTGCAACCAAATGGTTGAAAATGAAAAATCCGTAAGCATGTTAAAGAAAAATACAAATAAAGTCAATAAAATTCAGCTCATAGAGCCTTATCGCAAAAGTAAACTTTTACCTCAGATAAATTTAGAAATCACTGATAAAAAAAAAAAAGTAGCCATTAAAAATTCAATTCGCTCTAAACGAAGTTGTCAGTGAAAAAAAGGTGATCATTTCAGTTCAATTTCGGAAACAAATTCAGATAAGGTTCTAATAAACCACCATGTTACAACTTAGAATCGATCAAAAGGAGTATCTGAAAAAGCACCTTTGCGACATGGCTTCGACCTTTGGGTTGGCTGGCAGTCAGAAATCTTATTAGGTGGCGTTTGGGATTTTAGTTTTAGGTCTAATTTTGAAAAACTATTTATTTAGGTTTAAAAGAGCTCTTTTGGAAACTTTTTGAAAATAAGTGTAACTTTGATTTTAGTTTTTGAACCCACTTTTTTTTTTTTATGCTTAAATTTAAGATAAAACAGTTTTTGTTATAAATAATATTTTATTTAACGTTAATGTCTATATTTTAGAGAGATTTTAGGGTTTGTTGCTAAGTCACTTTTAGGGGGTTCTATTCCATTGTAATTGATCCCAAAATCAATAAGAATTCTCTTTCTCTATTTTTCTCTGCAATACTCTTCTTCTTCTTTTATCGTTTTATAACATGTTATCAGCACGAGACTCTAACTAATTGAGTAGAAGCTTTGGGATTGAGCATAATGATTGTCAATTATTCCATAAACTTCCTTCATGATTAAATTCTGGATTTAAGGTAAGTATTTCACTTTATTTTTCTCTTTCAAATTCTTGAAATTCCATAATTTGATTTTAAATACAAGCAAAGACAATAAATTTGATTACAACTGTAATTGAGTTTGTAAGAAATTATAACCACCCGAAGTGGTAAAATTTCTATACATTACCATGATCAAATTCATGTATGATTGTGGACACAAGAAGTGCACACTCGTCCCATTGGATTTGCTTCATTCTCATTCCCCTAAGAGAATGTGATAAGTCTAAAAAAAGATAAAATTATTACCATGAAGGTACGTATCAACAGATGTGGACGTGGCAATAGCCGAAATTATAATCGTCATCATTGTGGTAATGAGAATATTAAGGATTCTCAAAATAATCCTTCACTTTGTGAAATTTATCATCGATTTGACATGAGATTTTATAGAGCACATATGGGATTATGGTCCATTCATGATGTGAATGTGACAACATGTGATTTATGAATACATATTCATTCTTGGAAGAATATGAACGTGCTACTAGTAGTGAATACACCACACTCACTTCTAGAATGAGGTTTGAGAAGAAATAAGAAAATAATATCATTATTATGACATGAATGGTCATTGGTCACATACCTATTGTACGCCAAAATTTTTGGTGATGTGATTATTAAAGACAACAGTAATGCAAGGAACAGATCTTGAATAGAATTTTGACCATGACCATAATGGTATAACTTTCTCTTTAAAAGAGATATTCATCATATGGATGTTGATGAATATGTGATAGTACCAAATTAATTGAGAGCTCTGAAAGAGCCAATTATACTATTTTGGAGAAATAAAATTGATTATCAATAAGATATTGTGTTGTAGTAAGTCTCAAAGAAACTTAATTGAGTTTCTAAAGTATTCGCGAAAGCGGTTGGTTATATTGAGACTATAAATAAAGAAAAGATTTAATGTCGGCAGAATTAACAAATTGCAGAGGACAGTTATCAAT
>NW_017674992.1:49424-72156 GCF_001879085.1 Nicotiana attenuata
TGATTACCGGATGTTGTGTGGGGTGATCCATATTATTTATAAACCTAGGCCCCCCTTCCCTTTGTTTCTTTGTTTTTTTGCTTCATCTCAAAATTTCAAACTATTTCTTTAAGAAAAATCAGCTTTCTTTTGGTTCTTTCTAACTTTGTTTATTTGTAACCATTATGTGAAAATCCCCTCTTACTTGAAGTCTTTATTTTCCTATGTGTTATTTGCGATTAAGTTCACATAATAGTCTGGCCGGGAATCACACTAGTGGATCTTGAGGGGTGCCTAACACCTTCCCCTCGGGATAATTTCAAGCCCTTCCCAATCTCTGGTTACTCAAATCAAACCCTTCTTAGTGTCCTAATGCACTTTGATCATTTGGTGGCGACTCTTCAATTCAGACCCAATTCCCAAAAGGGAACGAGTTTTCCTCCCGAATGTCATAACTCGTCAGTGAGTGTTGGTTGGGTGAATGATCTGTGTTATAACTCTATCCTCTAGTTCGTTTAAGCAATGACTGTATAAAATCTTGGAAACTTAGCCATGATTTAAGATTTGTGATATAAAAATGAACTAAGAATGTTGAACGCTCAAGTTTGCTATTGTCTAATTAATCGAAAGCCAGATTCCTTAATCATATTGAGTTGGGTAGAAAGTGTCAAAAGGCTTGCTTAGTTGGGTTCACTCGATTGAGCGCCGGTCGTGCCCCCCCCTCCCCCCGAGGTTGGGGCGTGACAAACTTGGTATCAGAGCCTAAGGTTTTAAAGTATCCTAGGATGTCTCGGAGCCGTGTCTAGTAGAGTCCTTCTTATCGGTGTGAAGTCGACCACATCTATAAGTTGGAGGCTACTTGGGCATTAAGAATCACACCCTTCTCTTATATTCTGAATCGTGCGGCAATTGTGAAACTATTCCTTTTCTAACTGGTGCATTGTTCTACCTTTCAGTAAATGGCACCTAAGAAGAAAACGAGAATCGGCCAAGAAGCCAATGCCACCTCAGGAGTGGCTGATGAATCATTGCTTGATATTGCGGGTGAGGGTAGTCGCCCTGCTATTACCCTGCCTGGTTCATCTATTCTAAAGCAGACTACCCTAGTTACTACTCCTGCGGAGGGTGCCACTATCCCTCCCATTGGTACTCCAGTTCCGCCTCCAGCTCCAGCCTCTGGTTTTGGTATTTCTGATGGGGATCTTAGGGGAGCTATTCAGATGTTGACTCAGCTAGTGGCCTCTCAGGCCCAGAGGTCAAATGTTGCACCCAGTTCATCTAGCCAGCAAGGGGATTCCACCAGTTCCAAGGTGAGCAAATTTCTTCAGTTAGACCCCCCAGTGTTTACGTGTGCCAATCCAGAAGAGGACCCTCAAGATTTTATTGATGAGATGCACAAGACCCTTAGGGTCATGCGTGCAACTGAGATAGAGGGAGTAGAGTTAGCTGCCTACTATCTGAAAGGGGCGGCCTATTCGTGGTTTGAGTTGTGGGAAGATTCCCGTGAGGAGGGGAGACCTCCGGCCAGGTGGAGCGAGTTTGCTGATGCATTTATAGATCATTTTCTGCCTGCCGAGACAAGGGCAGCCCGTGCAGCTGAGTTTGACAACCTGAAACAAGGTAGTAGAAGTGTATGGGAGTACCATATGGAGTTTGCCCACCTATCCAAATATGCTATTCACATGTTGCCACAATGGAGGCTAGGGTGCGCCGGTTTGTTCAGGGCCTTAATCCTTTGACTATTAATGAGGCTTATACAGCTGCATTGAATTCTGATATGAATTATGGGAAGATGGTAGCATTTTTTCAGGCCACAGAGAATCGTAAACTGAAGAATAGAATAGAGAGAGAGGGTAGCGAAAAGACCCGGTCTGCGGGCAACATGGGCGAGTCTCTAGGTGGGGGAAGATCAGCTTTCCGGGGAGGATCATCTGGGCCATCCCAGTCTGTTGCATAGTCTTCAGCCAGTGCACCGCCATTAGGGCCCAGCCAGCAGCAGCAGTGGAGTCGTTTCAGGCCCAGTCAGGGCGACAGGGGATCCCACCAGCGAGGTCGGTCAGGAGAGAGATCCCAGCAGCAGCAGAGGTCCCCGTGCCTCTGGTGCGGGAAGATCCACTCAGGGATTTGCTACATGGATTTGCCCGTATGATATGGATGTGGGATGAGGGGTCATATTCAGAGGCATTGTCGTGTATCCCACCAGGGAGTAAGTAGGGGCACATCACAGCCAGCCTGCCCAACAGCTACTACATCTTTGGCCCCCTCTCTAGCTCGAGGTACCCCAGCACCCGCGGGGTGTGGTGCAGCTAGGGGTGGTGCGCAGAGTTCGGGAGGACCCAGCCGGTTCTATGCTATGAGTGGTCGCCAGACTGTAGAGGCTTCTCCAGATGTTGTTACAGGTATTCTGACTGTGTAATCTCATGATGTGTATGCACTTATTGACCCCTGTTCCACCCTGTCCTATGTTACCCCTTTTATTGCTACGGAATTCGGGATAGAACCAGAACAGCTTCATGAACCATTCTTGGTATCTACTCCGGTTGGTGAGTCAATTTTGGCTACTCGAGTTTATAGAAGTTGTGTTGTCACGGTGCGTGGTAGGGATACCATGGCCGATCTTATTGAATTGGGGATGGTTGATTTTGATGTAATAATGGGGATGGATTGGCTTTATTCATGTTTTTCCAAGCTTGACTGTCGAACTAGAACTATGAGGCTTGAGTTTCCTAATGAGCCCGTTGTTGAATGGAAGGGGGATAATGTAACGCCTAAAGGTCGGTTTATTTCTTACCTTAAGGCCACAAGGATGATCAAGAAGGGGTACATCTGCCATTTAGTTCGGGTTACGGACACGATGCCGAGGCACTTAGCCTTGAGTCCGTGCCCGTCGCGAGTGAATTTCTGGATGTCTTTCCAGGTGAGCTTCCTGGGATCCTACCAGACAGGGAGATTGATTTTGGGATCGATGTGATGCCAGGCACGCAGCCTATATCAATTCCACCTTAGAGAATGGCACCGGCAGAATTGAAGGAACTAAAGGAACAATTGAAGGATTTGTTAGAAAAGGGTTTCATCCGGCCAAGTGTGTCACCATGGGGCACACCAGTTTTGTTTGTAAGGAAGAAAGATGGGTGGTTGCGAATGTGTATTGACTACCGGTAGCTTAACAAAGTCACCATCAAAAATAAATAGCCTCTACCCAGAATAGATGACTTGTTTGACCAATTGAAAGGTGCTATGTGCTTTTCAAAGATTGACTTGCGGTCCGGGTATCATCAATTGAAGATAAGGGAGCAGGATGTTCCAAAAATAGCTTTCAGGACTCGGTATGGGCACTTTGAATTTCTGGTAATGTCTTTTGGGCTAACAAATGCCCCGGCAGCATTCATGGATCTTATGAATCGAGTCTTCAAGCCTTTTCTAGACTCCTCTGTAATAGTGTTCATTGACGATATTCTTGTATATTCCCGGAGTCGAGAGGATTATGCTAACCATCTCAGGACAGTTTTGCAGACTCTTCAACAACATCGATTGTATGCGAAATTTTCGAAATGTGAATTTTGGCTTGAATCTGTCGCGTTCTTGGGTCATGTCATCTCCAGGGAAGGGATTATGGTTGATCCTCAAAAGGTTGCAGCAGTGAAAAATTGGCCTAGACCTACCACTCCAACAGAGATTCGCAGTTTCTTGGGTTTGGCCGGGTACTATAGAAGATTTGTGGAGGGGTTTTCTACTCTTGCCTCTCCATTGACTAAATTGACCCAGAAAGCAGTTAAGTTCAAGTGGTCGGATGCTTGTGAGAAGAGCTTCCAAGAATTGAAATCAAGATTGATTTCAGCACTGGTATTAACCCTGCCAGAGGGTACAGAGGGATTTGTGGTTTATTGTGATGCTTCAAGGATCGGGCTTGGGTGTGTGTTAATGCAACATGGCAAGGTTATAGCCTATGCTTCTAGCCAACTCAAGAATCATGAAAAGAACTATCCGACCCATGACTTAGAGCTTGCAGCAGTGGTGTTTGCACTAATGATTTGGCGACATTATCTATATGGGATCCATGTGGATGTGTTCACGGACCACAAGAGCCTTCAATATATTTTCAAATAGAAGGAGTTGAATCTGAGGCAGAGAAGATGGCTGGAGTTACTCAAGGACTATGACATTGACATTCTCTATCACCCGGGAAAGGCTAATGTTGTGGCTGATGCTCTTAGTCAAAAATCTATGGGAAGTTTGGCTCATTTGAGGCGCATCTGAGGCCGTTGGCCCGGAGGTTCATCAGTTGGCTAGTTTGGGAGTTCGCCTTGCGGACACTAGTGAAAGAGGGATAATTGTGCAGAATAGGGCGGAATCGTCGCTCGTGGCGGAGGTGAAAGAAAAGCAATTCAATGATCCATTATTAGCACAGCTGAAAGAGGGGATTCATAAACACAAGACCATAGCTTTTTCCCTTGGCATGGATGATGGCACCCTACGGTGCCAGGGCCGCCTATGTGTTCCGGATATTGACGGTCTTCGGGGAAGGATCATGGCAGAAGCTCACACTTCCAGATATTCAGTGCACCCAGGTTCTACAAAAAAGTATCATGATCTTAAGGAAGTTTATTGGTGGAACAACAGGAAGATGGATGTGGTAGACTTTGTGGTGAGGTGTCCGAACTGTCAGCAAGTGAAGGCCGAACATCAAAGACCCGGAGGACTGGCTCAAAGCATAGAAATCCCAATGTGGAAATGGGAAATGATCAACATGGATTTTGTGGTGGGGTTGCCACGCACAACGCGCAAGTTCGACTCAATTTGGGTGATTGTGGATCGACTCATGAAATCAGCACACTTCTTGCCAGTCAAATCTACCGACACAGCGGAACAGTATGCTCAGTTGTATATCAAGGAAATAGTCAGGTTGCATGGTACTCCAGTCTCAATCATTTCTGACCGAGGGGCTCAATTCACGGCCAACTTTTGGAAGAAATTTCAGCAAGGTTTGGGCACACAGGTAAATCTTAGCACAGCTTTTCACCCCAGACTGATGGACAAGCAGAGCGGACTATTCGGACACTTGAGGACATGTTGCGTGCTTGTGCTCTTGATTTCAAAAGTAGCTGGGATGATCATTTGCCACTCATAGAGTTCGCTTATAACAACAGCTTCTACACTAGTATCCAGATGGCACCATTTGAGGCACTGTATGGTAGAAGATGTAGGTCTCCCATTGGGTGGTTCGAGGTCGGAGAAGCTGAATTAATAGAGCCGGACCTTGTGCACCAGGCCATGGAGAAGGTCAAATTTATCAAGGAAAGGTTGAAAACTTCTCAGAGTCGCCAAAAGTCTTATTCGGACGTCCGTCGTAGGGATTTGGAGTTCAAAGAAGATGATTGGGTATTCTTAAAGGTTTCCCCCATGTAGGGTATCATGTAGTTTGGGAAGAAAGGAAAGTTGAGCCCAAGGTATGTCGGACCGTACAGGATCATCCAGCGGATTGGTCAGGTGGCATACAAGCTTGGGTTGCCACCCGAGATGTCATTGGTACACCCAGTCTTTCATGTGTCTATGTTGAAGAAAGTAGTGGGATATCCGTCCACTATCGTACCAGTTGAAACTATTGAGGTCAATGAAGAACTGTCCTATGAAGAAGTTCCAGTTGCCATTCTTGACCAACATAGTCAATGTGCTATCTTGATAACTGGAAAGGGGAAAGAGGTATGAATCATGTATTGAAATGCTTAGACTTTAATTTAGATTGAAATTGTGTTGTTGTGCCATCTACTGGGAATCTTATTTATGCTTACGATTGAAATAGCCATTGTGTGCACCTACTGTCCTAAATGGTAAAGCTAATACTGAAATTGGGAATAATGTAAAATGCGGCCTAGTGCCAAGAATGATGTGATAAGTTGTGGCCCCAAGTGCCTATGAAATGATATATGTGAAACGAAATGACTAATGAGAAAGGAACAACGCTGTGGTAAGGCGGCCTAGCCGATCGGGCCGTGATCGGATGCCATGCCGCACACATGGTGGTATTATGCTGAAATCGAATTACGTAAAAAAGAAAAATGAGATTGTGATTGAAGCGTATGCCTCGAATGAGGCAACCTAGCCGATCGGGTCGAGATCGGACTCCGCTCAAGATAGCGGTGGTATTGTGAGCAATGATGAATAATGTGAAATGCCCCAAACTAAAAACTACAGAAAAATGATGTGAAAGTTGTATGATTCCTTTATTTGATAATGTTGTGATAGTTTAAAGCTTTTGAGTTATACTTGTGATTTCTTATTCTTGAATGAAAGTTCTTTCTAATTAGATGGTGTTTAATTATACATACTAGTACTATTCCATGGTGCTAACGTCCCTTTTGCCGGGGCGCTACATTTTTAAATGAATGTAGGTGGCTCTATAGCGGACAGTGCCGATCGTGCGTAGCGGAGTGTCCTCATCCCGAAGACTTGGTGAGCCCCTTTTTCCTTCAAAGGGTTATGATGTACTTCTTTGTTGTAGACTTCTATTTTTGAGGTATAGCCGGGGCCTTGTTACCGGCATTGTCATAATCCGTCTTTTGTATCCGTAGAGGCTCCGTAGACGTTGTGTGGGTTATGTATGAGTGTTGGTTGGGTTATTGATCTATGTTATAACTCTATCCTCTAGTTCGTCTAAGCAATGACTGTATAAAATCTTGGAAACTTAGCCGTGATTTAAGATTTGTGATATAAAAATGAACTAACAATGTTGAATGCTCAAGTTTGCTATTGTCTAATTAATCGAAAGCCGGATTCCTTAATCATATTGGGTTGGGTAGAAAGTGTCAAAAGGCTTGCTCAGTTAGGTTCACTCGATTGAGCGCCGGTCGTGCCCCCCACCCCACCCCTGAGGTTGGGGCGTGACAACCAATGCCCCAACAACATTCATGCATCTGATGGACAGTGTGTTCCAGCCGTATCTTGATTTGTTTGTCATAGTATTTATTGATGATATCCTAGTGTACTCGCGTAGCCAGAAGGAGCATGCACAACATATGATGATTGTACTACAGATGTTGAGGGAAGAGAAGCTCTATGCAAAATTCTCCAAGTGTGATTTTTGGCTATTCTCGATGGAGTTCTTGGGGTACGTGGTGTCCAGTGAGGGGATTAAGGTATATCCGAACAAGATTGCGGCGATTCAGAGTTGGCCCCGACGGTCTTCAGTTACTGAGATTCAGAGTTTTCTCGGCTTGGCCATATATTATCGTCACTTTGTGGAGGGTTTCTCGTCCATTGTTGCGCCTTTGACCAGGTTGACCTAGAAGGGTGCTCCATTCAAGTGGTTAAATGAGAGTGAATAGATTTTTCAGAAGCTCAAGACTACCTTGACCACAGCTTCAGTTCTAGTTTTACCTTCATCATCGAGTTTTTATACAGTGTATTATGATGCTTCTTGGATTGGTATCGGGTGTGTCTTGATGAATGAGGGCAGAGTGATTTCTTATGCTTCACGCAAGTTGAAGCCTCATGAGAAGAACTACCCCGTTCATGATTTAGAGTTGGCAGCCATCGTCCACGCATTGAAGATTTGGAAGAATTATATCTACGGCGTGTCCTTTGAGGTATTTATAGATCATGGGAGTCTTTAGCACTTGTTCAAACAAAAGGATCTAAATTTGAGGCAGCGGAGATGGTTGGAGATGCTAAAAGACTATGATATTACCATTTTGTATCATCCCGGGAAGGCTAATGTGTTGGCCGATGCCTTGAGTAGAAAGGCGGTGAATGTGGGTAGCCTTGCCTACAATCCTGCTAGTGAGAGACCGCTTGCATCAGATGTTCAGGCCTTGCCCAATCAGTCTGTGTGGTTAGATGTTTCAGAGCCTAGTAAGGTTCTAGCTTGCGTGGTTTCTCGGTCTTCCTTATATGATTGCATCAGAGAGCGTCAATATGACGACCCCCGTTTGCTTGTCCTTAAGGACACGGTTCAGCACGGTGATGCCAAGGAGGTTTCTGTTGAGGATGATGGGGTGTTGCGGATACAGGTTCAGATTTGTGTGCCCAATGTGGATGGGCTACGTGAGTTGATTCTTGAGGAGGCTCAAAGGTCCCGACATTCCGTTTATCCGGGTGCCGAAACGATGTACCAGGACTTGAGGCAGCACTATTGGTGGAGGAGGATGAACAAAGACATAGTGGAGTTTGTAGCGCGGTGCTTGAACTGTCAGCAGGTAAAGTACGAGCACCAGAGGCCGGGCAGTTTGCTTCAGAGGCTTGAGATTCCTGAGTTGAAATTGGAGCGTATTACCATGGACTTAGTAATTGGGCTCTTACGGGCTTTGAAGAAGTTTGATGCTATTTGGGTGATCGTGGACTAATTGACTAAGTCTGCACACTTTATTCCAATTCGAACTACCTATTCTTCGGAGTGGTTGGCTGAGATCTATATGCGCAAGATTGTTCGCCTTCACGGTGTGCCAGTGTCCAACGTGTAAGATTGGGGAACGCAATTCGTATCACAATTTTGGAGAGTAGTGTAGCGAGAGTTAGGCACACGGGTTGATTTTAGTACAACATTCCAACCTCAGACGGACGGACAGTTCGAGCGCACCATTTAGATATTAAAGGATATGCTACACGCTTGTGTCATGGATTTCGGGGGTTCTTGGGATCACTTTGCCTAAAACAATAGCTACCAATCAAGTATTCTGATGGCTCCTTTTGAGGACTTGTATGGATGGTGGTGTAGATCTCCAGTTGGTTAGTTTGAGCCGGGTGAGGCTAGGCTATTAGGTATTGATTTGGTTCAGGATGATTTGTAAAAGGTTAAGTTGATTTAGGATCGGCTTTGCACGATGCAGTCTAGACAGAATAGTTACGCTAATCGGAAGGTTCGTGATGTTGCCTACATGGTGGGGGAGAAGGTATTACTCAGAGTTTCACCCATGAAGGTTGTTATGAGGTTCGGCAAAATGGGCAAGTTGAGCCCTCGGTATATTGGGCCTTTTGAGGTGCTTGAGAGGGTTGGAGAGGTGGCTTACACGCTTGCATTGCTGCCTAGTCTATCGAGTGTTCATCAAATGTTTCATGTTTCCATGCTCCGGAAGTATTTTGGCAATCCTTCTCACGTTTTGGACTTTAACAAGGTTCAGTTAGATGGGGGATTTGACTTATGATGTGGAGCCGGTGGCCATTTTGGATCGGCATGTTCGAAAGTTGAGGTCAAAGAAATAGCTTCAGTGAAGGTACGGTGGAGAGGTCAGCCAACTGAGGAGGCAACTTCGTAGATCGAGCGAGAGATGCGGAGCATATATACGCACCTATTTGAGACCCCATGTATGATTCTAGACCCGTTCGCAGACGAATGTTTGTTTAAGAAGGGGAGAATGTAACAACCCGACAGGTCTATTTGAGTGATTGGGAGTGCTGAGCGATTGAGCGTGTTGAGTGAGGTTGAATACTCCGAGAGCATGAGTATGTGATTTCATCACTGTGTTGCATTACATATTCAACATGTAGACATAGAGATGTGATATTCCTCATATTAGCTATACTTGGCATATTTTGTCAATATTGGGCCTAAATTGTTGAACTTGAAAGCATGTCTACTTTTCTGTACTGTGCACAACTGATTATATGATTTTCTCGAAGTTATTACTGGCATTGTCCTGCCTTATCTGCATCGTTATTATCTGGATTTGGACTATACCTATCTGAGCTCGTCACTACTTTCAGTCCAAGGTTAGTCCTGTTACTTATTGAGTACACTGGGTTGGTTGTTCTCATACTACACTCTACACTAGGTACTTTTGGGCACGGTGGTTGCTAGACTTGGAGCACTTCCTGCTTGGAGACTTTTGAGGTAGCTGCTTTGCCGTCCGCAGACTCTGGCTCTCATTCTTTTCAGTTTATTTGGCACTGTTCTATCTCTTCAGATAGTTATTTTTTTGAAGTTTTGACTGTACTGTCATTTAGTTGCTCATGTACTCAGTGACACCCAAATTTTGGGAGATTTTGTATTGAGTCACGGTATTTTCTTATCGGTTATTTATGAGATTTTTCAGTATTAAGCTTATTTCATCATGTTTTCAATTTAAAATGCGTAGTTACTTGTGATTGTCAGCCTGCCTAGTTCTTTGATAGGTTCCATCACGACATGTTAAGTTTGGGTCGTGACAAGTTGGTATCAGAGCCTAGGTTACATAGGTCTCATGAGTCATGAACAGGTTTAGTAGAGTCTTGCGGATTGGTTTGGAGTCGTATGTACTTATCTTTGAGAGGCTTCCAAACCATTAGGACAACTCCACTTTCTTGTATTTTTGTCGTGCAGATTTGTTGATTCCGGAAACTAAACTTCTATTATTCTATTCTCTCACAGATGGTGAGGACACGTGCTACCGAATCGGGCAAACAGCCACCAGTACCATTAACTATGGCCACGCGAGGCTAGGGCTGCGGTAGAGGATGAGGTGCAGCTCGTACAACAGCTAGAGCAACACCTGTGGAGCCACTAGTTGCTCCAGCTCAAGCACCAGCTGTGCCCATTGTGATTCCAGGACTTTAGGAGGATTTGGCTCATATATTGACTGTATGCACTAGCCTTCTTCTGGCGATTTAGTTCAGGCCGTACCAGCCACTTCTCAGGTCGGGGGAGGTGCTCAGGCTCCCGCCGCCCGTACTCCAGAGTAGGTGGTTTAGGCATTTCATTCACCTGGGGTACTACCTGTCCAGCCGGTTGCAGTTGCTCAGGCCCAGGTAGGTCCACCTATGAGTGACAAGGAGTAGAAAAGGCTAGAGAGGTTTGGGAGGCTCAGGCCTCCAACATTTTGTGGGGCTAAGTCAGAGGATGCCCAGGACTTCTTAGACAGGTGCCAATGGATTCTTCAAATGGCAGGTATTCTAGAGATGGAGTCTCATTTACTACCTTTCAGCTGTCGGGGGATGCCTTCGGATGGTGGGAGGCCTATGAGTTGAGCAGGCCAGCCGGTGCTACACGACTTACGTGGTATGAGTTCTCTGTTCTCGTCTTGGAGAAGTTTGTTCCACAGACTCACAGGGAGGAGTTGCATAGGCAGTTTGAGCAGCTACGCAGGAGGGTATGTCCAAGACCAAGTATGAGATGAGATTTTCAGAGTTGGCTCGTCACGCGATCTGCTTGGTTTCCACAGAGAGGGAGAGTATTAAGAGGTTCATTGATGGCCTCAACTATGTACTGCGCTTTGTCATGACTCGGGAGATCGCATTAGGTTCTAGGGTCAATGAGGTGGTTGATATTGCTAGGCGGCTAGAGTAGGTCCATAGTCATGAGCATGAGGAGAAGGAGGCCAAGCTCCCTCCTTTATTCAGGTGGTTTTAGTGATGTTTCTTCTAGACGGTAGTCCCACCACAGCAGGGGTCGCCCTTATCGGCCCGCTCAGATGACTTGTCCGGTTCATCATGGTCCATCAGCTAGCCATGGTTCATAGAGTGCTCGTCCGAGCCAGTCATCACTTACTGCCCTCCCAGCTCATAGTTCACCTCGTGCTCCATCAGTTTAGGGATAATCTGTACCAGGTCCTTCTAGTAGGTATTCTGGTTCCCGAGGTCCGATTTAGTCTCCACCACCATCGGTGGATAAGAGTTGCTTCAAGTGCGGGGAGTTTGGAAATGTGTGGAGGCAGTGTCCCCATCGTTTTGGAGGTCAAGTTCAGCAGAGAGATTATGTTATGACTTCCGCAACAGTTAGTTCACCACCCTCTTAGCCAATTTAGGGTAGGGCTCAAGTAGCTAGAGGTCGCCCTAGAGGGGGAGGCCGATCAGGTGGCTGTCAGGCTCATTGCTATGATATCCCTGCTAGGCTAGAGGCCGTTGTTTCAGACGCAGTGATCACATGTATTGTCTTAGTATGCCACATGGATGCTTCCAAATTATTTGACCCTGGTTCCACTTATTCATATGTATCATCATATTTTGCGCGTTGTTTGGATATGCCCCGTGAGTCCTTAGTTTCACCTGTTCATGTGTCGCGGCCCCTTTTTCCTCGCGGAGTCCGGGTTTCGACATTCATTGGGAACAACTCATTTCCTTTCGGGAGTTGGGTACGGAATTTGAAGAGTCGCCACCGAACGGATTTAAGGTGCGTTAGGGCACCTAAAGCAGTAACTCAGAAAATCGGTTTGCATTACCTTAGATTGGTAAGGGCTCGAAATAACCTTGAGGGGAAGGTGTTAGGCACCCCTCGTGGTCCACAACGGTGGGTCCCGGTCGAACTCAAATTACGTGAATTAGTCTTATAAATTGCTAAAGCAAATATAGACAAGTTACATTTAAAACAAGGGGTAAAAGGAGTCCTAGGTTTTTTAGCCTACAGGATCATATCTGTACAATGCTTGGTAATCATCCCCAAATTGGAGTGCTACACATAGCATTAGTGCACAGGTCATCATATCCTTTACTACCTAATTACCCTCCCCTTAGTGGTTATATAAGCGCTTTTAATTGAACGAACTCTATGCGTGCATTACCCGTCCCTTCCTTGTGGCCCTGGAGGTATTTAGGACCTCTAATTTAGGCAGTTCTAGACTTTCCTAAGGTACTTAAAGGAGAAAAATCTAGGCGACAAGCAAGAACAATTAGGACCTTCACATAAAGGCAATTAAAGGCTCATTTTTACCTCCTCACATAAGCAGATAATAGCACGTCTCAAACAATAGGATCTCAGATATCTCAAAAGATCCTAGAACAGAATATCTAGGGGAGTATGACAAACAGAATATGCAGCATTGTGTTAAAGCGAGGCGATAAAGACCTAATCAGTTTGCCTACTGATTTTAAGACCTGTTGAATCTGGGCAGTTCACAAATAACAAAAGCGTAGTTTTACAATTTGCAGGATTTTAGTCGCCCTACAGGCTTGCCTAGGCGTGTATCAATGATGTCCTATGAACATGGTATCTAATTAATCGGAAGTACAATAAACCAGTAAAACCATTTTAAGCAAGCAGTTTGGTTCATTAGATCCTGTAGGAATGTTGTCTAGATGTGAGGACTGATTTTAGACAATGGTAGCTAAACGCAGTGGTTAGTTTTAAAACCTCATTGGCATTCAAAGACTGATTTTAGACTTACAAGCAAAATGTCTAGAATGCAAGATTGATTTTACCCTATAAGCATGGTTTCTAAATGTTGAATACACTGAACCTATTTAACATGGCTCCGAAATGCAGAATTTAATTTTTAACCTATAGGCATGATATCTAAAAGTGCAAGATTGATTTTTAACCTATAGGCGTGATATCTAAAAGTGCAAGATTGATTTTTAAACTATGGGCATGATATCTAAAAGTGCAAGATTGAGTTTTAGCCTATAGGCATGATATCTAAAAGTGCGAGATTGATTTTTAACCTATAGGCATGGTATCTAGAATGCATGCAAATAGACAAACAACACAATGATATGATTTCTGATTGCATAAGTGGATCTGAACCCTATAGTCATGATATCTAGGATGCAGACAAGTGATGAACATTGCAATGTCCTATAGGCATGGTTTCTAGAATATAAACACTGATTTTAAAACCTATAGGCATGATATCTACCCATTCCCAACAAAAATATATATAATAATCCCTCCCAGTTTACTAATTTTCCCAATATCTGTTTACAAAGTAACTAATATTATAAGCCAAATGTAAATAAATTACAGGAATGATAATAGTATACTATAGGGAGCCTGGATAGGCCCAAAGCAAAACCTGGGGAACTAGGCCTTCAAACAGTCTCAAATGCCACATCTAATTGTGCCAGGGAGGGTATCTTAGTGTCAAAGTTCCCAAGGGCTTCAAGGACCCAGGGCAGTGCTCACACCAAGTCCCCCTTTAAAGATCAATAGCTTGTGCATTGTGGAATAGCCAGCCCCAGTGTGTCAAAGTTCGGAGAGGCCTCATGGACTCCAAAGCAACCCTCACACTGGAGGGGCAGGACCCTAGATGTTCTAAGAATTTGAAGTGGATAGTGATTTACAAGAGTAGTCTTGAGAAAAAGCAGTTTTAGACTTTCAGGAAACCAGAAGCAAACAGAGTCATTCAATTCCTGGAACTTAGGCAAAGGTTCCAGCAAACAAACATCATTCAGAAATGGGAATGCTTAAGTTAGATATTACTAAGTGACCAAACACAAAGCAAGGCATGCTGAGGATCAAACAACCACATACAAAAGGGAAGCAGGGATTGGGGAGTAGTGTTGGTCAAGAGTCTGTGAACATTTAGAACAGAAAAGGCTAGTAGGAAGTAACAGACATAGATCCAATTTAAACATGAATAAACATGCAAATTTGCTGAAAGAAGATTCCCATAATTCTAGTTAAAAAAAATAGAAGTAAACATGCTATTGTAGTAAACACATGTATTGGGGCAGCAGTAGGCATGCTAGTGCAATAGACACATAGATTGAACATTAATAGACATGCTAGGAAACACATAGTTAGACATGCTGTTGAACATACATATTGAACAGAAGTAAACACATAGACTGGACATAAGCAATCATGTTAGTAAACACATGGATTAAACTGAAGTAGACATGCTAGTATACGCATAGATTGAAAAGAAGTAGACATGCTAGTAAACACATAGTTTAATTGAATAGCAGTAGTGGAGGCATACCAGTTGGAAATTTGCAGTAGGAGAGTAAAGTAAATAGGATCCAAGATCTAGTCTTGGCTTCCAGCCGACTAGATAGTGCAACAGACAAGTAGCAGTAGATTGCAATAGAGAGAGAGCAAGAATTTTTAAGTATTTTCCTTAGGTCTGAGTGTGTGTGTTTGAAAACAGAATCATGAATTTATAGGAGTCGAGTAGTGTAAAGTAAATAAGGCAAGGCAGCTATATATTGTAAATAAGGTAAGGGAAGCAATCAAATAATCAATTAAGCTTGATAGGACAGAAAATCAGGGAATTATGCCCATAAATAACTCGGATTAAGTTGAAAATAAGGCAAGAACTGAGTCTAACAGCCAATTAAGGTTAGCACCCATAAATCAAGCAATCAATCACACAAATAAGGTAACCTGAGCAATTAGAGGCCATTCTGGTATCAAACAACCCCTAAATAGGCAAGAGACGTTAATTAGGAATCTCATAACTAAGGAAAGCAAGCAGAAATTCAGTAAATAATTTCAGCCATAATGAAACCCTAGATAATTAAGTCAGTCAGTCAATTATTCAAAACAATAACGGACAAAAAATGTTGAAGCGAATAACGAACAGTCAAACAATCAAGCACGAAACATAATAATTACAGAAAGATTAAACAAAAATATGAGAAATTTCAGAAAACCCTTTGCAAAAATAGACGAAGCAGAAACCCTAATTTGAAAAATACTTAGAGTTGATTAACAGTAGGGAATAAGAAAATTCTTAAGGAAAACGGTCATGGAAACTTGAAAACACTTCAGATACACAGAGATTCGACCAACAAATAATAAGAAAACCAAACCCTAAGGTAACGCAGTGCTAAAAATCGATTAACAACAAAGAAACAAGAGATCTTTAAAGAAAAGTCATTGACGAACACCGAATCATTCCAGATCTACAAAGATCTGGACGGATTCATGTTCAAAGATTAGGGTTTTGAGGAAAAGTGGAGGGGTAAAGAGAATCTGGCTTTGAACCAGAGATTTGAACCATAAAACATCGGGAGAGTAGCACTCACAAACGGAGGTAACCATAGGCGGACTCTTAAAGAGTCTCGAACAAGATCTGGGCTAGATCTTTTGGGATTCCTTTCATGTAATAGCAAAGTCGAATTACCAGAAGAAGTAGGAGACCAATGGAGGTCTGAAATAATTGTGGAACCTCATAGAACATGTAGGAATTGAAGGGATTAGGGCTAGGTTTAGGTGGCGGCGATTAGGGGTAGAGTTTGGTCTCAAAGAGAACTAGAGAAGAGAGGGTTTCAAGGCGGCCGGTGGTGACAAATGATTAGGGTTTAGGGCTGTTAATACCCAATTTTTCCCTATATATTTTAAATATGCATAACTACCTTCAAAATAGCATATATATGCATATATAAGCATGTCCAAGGTTTTTATTATTTTTCCCATAATTTTAAGGGATTAAATTGACGTACTTTCTCCCCTTTTATACATAAAATCCCCAATAATTGTTTCCAAAATTATTGTTTTGATAATTCATCTATTTAATTTCTATATTTATGTCAAAAATATGGCTAAGGTAATTTTTATATATTATATTTAGTATTTTTAAAGCTAAATTGCACATAATTGCAATATTAGCCCTTTTAAGATTTAATTATGTTTTATATGCATAAAATTGGATCTCGTATTTTTAAATTGTTAATTATGTATTTCAAATCATTTTGGAACCTTAAATTTATTTTCCAGAAATTGCCTGTTATTTTTTATAAATTAAATAGGTGAAATTGGCTATTTAAATAACAGCCAAATTTGGCTTACAATTATAGCCAAAATCGGACCCCTTTCCAACCCAATTTCACACCCAAACCACCCGACCCAGATCCTATACACGTCTACCCGACCCAAGCCATCCTAAATCCTGGCCGTTGATCTCTTAGATCAACGGCCCTCGTTCAACCTTTCCTTTTTAATTCTGAGAGACCGCCCTAACCCTAATAACTTTTCTAAGGGCGCTGCCCTCAGATGCTCTCGTCTCTCTTCTCTCTCGACCTAACCCTAATCACTTTTCACCGCCTCCTTCTCCGGTCATCTCCGGCAACCACCCTTTCAAACCCAAGCCTCCAATGGGTCTCTCATCACCTGCTCATCATCTCTAAGGCCCTCGAGGGTCCTAGGCCATGTCGATTTGGACCTAGGGTTTCTGTTTTTATTACATATGGGTCTCGGGTGTGATTTTGGGCAAAATCACACCTTATATGTCACGATCGGTTAAGTTTCAACAGGCTCCTTTAATTTTTACTTGGTTTTCTTTTTGAAACCCTAACTCTCTTCTGAATCTCTCAGATCTATGTTATTTTTACGCTTTAAGCCTATCTCTTTCTGTGACTTGCTTATCCTCGAGCTTTCTTCTGTAAGATCTTCTAATTTAAGCCACCTCTTACTCCCTTTAAGAAACTAGGGTTTTCAGAGTTCTTTCTATACATGTTTCGACAGATTTCTTTGTGATTAAACCTTTTTCTTTGTTTATTTTGACCGATTCTAAGTTCTTACTGCTTTTTAACTCAACTCTGTTAAAAAGCCCTAATTTCTTAAAGATTTTCTTCACTTGTTACTGTGAGTCTTAAAGATTTTCTTTACTTGTTTCTGTGTGTTGGCCTGATCTTCATTACCTGTTTCTGCGTGTTAGATTGGTTTTCTTCACTCTGGTTCTGTGTGTTAGCTATGACTACTTGACTTTGTTAAGTTTCTGTCGGTTACAATTGTCACGGCCCAAAATCCGAGGAGCGCGACTGGCGCTCAACCGAGTAAACCCGACCGAGCAAGCCTGTTAGGTCTCATTCTACCCAAGCTAACTCATGAATAAATAGGAGATGGACTCCATTAATCAAATTCTATAAACATATCATTAACGATTTCCATTTCATTTTCATTAGCAACTTCATTCGCCATTTTAAAGGTATTACAAGTTTTATACATCATTGCCAAACATCAATATTTCTATTTTAAATTCCAATGCCCGACACTACCCACAACCTGTCTACGGAGCCTCTAAATACAACTGAAGAATAATATGGAAATGCCGGCAACAAGGCTCCGGCTATACCTTACACAAATACCAAAATAGACTCCGGAAGAAAGGCGGCATGAGCCACGCAGGGCCTCGAGAGGAAAGGGTATTCAGCTGACGGGAAGGGAATGAGTGCTATTGACGGTGGACTGGAGTACCTACTATAGAACCACCTACAATCATAACACGAATGTAGCGCCCCTGACAAAAGGGACGTCAGTACATTTGAATTGCACCGGTATGTATTAAAAAACTTTACCCCAAGTAAAATCAATCAATGCACAGGTAACAAACAGTAATAGAACCAACAATCAAATGCACGTGAAAGAAACAACCAAAGCCAAACAAGTTTCACAATCTCCCCTTTTCCCTTTCAACATTTTTCCGTCACATCAATGATTTCAATAGTGATTTCGATCACTTTTTCCACCCTTATTACCTCGTCCACCCTTATTACCTCGGCCACCCTTATCACCACAACCAACACCTTATTACTTCGTGTTGAGACGCGCAACCCGATCCCACCGGACAAATCACATTTCACCTTATCACCACAACCCACACCTTATTACTTCGTGTTGCGGCGCGCAACCCGATCCCACCGGACAAATCACAGTTCACACAACAACAACAACAATGACAATAACAATAACAACGATTCACAAGAATTTTCATAGCATCAATACCATTTCCATCATATACAACAGCCCAATGTACAAGTAAGTCACAACTATAATTGCCCACGACAAGCCACATATGATATTACCACTGTTGTTTCAATTGCATCAATTACGATTTCTTCCCATCATTTGTTACATAGCTCTTACCACACAAACACATTCACATACACACATTTGGTTTGTTGCCATTTACTTGCACCATCATATCGGAGACTTAACCAACAACGTTTAAGGCACATTAATCACAAGAATTCACAAATAGTCCACATAAGTAAACACATACCAATTACTCGTACACCAAACAAGTGGACTTTACAAAGGTTAAAGTTAGCCATACATACCTCGTTTAAGCTTTCCTTAAGTTACTACAACGTTCCGAAAATTCTAGAAATTCCAATCTACTTTGAGACATAACAAAATTGAACATAAATTAGAAAGGTATTCATGGTTTCAGCTCATTTGAGCATGGTACTAAATACTAATTGAGCATCTTAAGTTCAAATATCTTTTTCAAGGTTTTCTTTCATTCCCAACCAAATCTTTACTTGTTTATGTTCAACAATCTTTCCACAACCCTAATTTATACATGCATGTATACATAATAGTATTACACCCAAGAATCCTACCTCAATACCCCATCTTATACCCCAAACTCGAAATTAAAGCCTAATGTATAGAATCTTACCTCTTCGATGAAGAACTTATGATTGGGCTCTTTGATTCTTGAAGGTTGATGCAAGGTTGGATGATTGAATGTTGGGTTCTTCCTTCTCTCTCTAAAATGCTCTCAACTCTCTCTAAAATCAGTAGAAAAATGACCCCAATGCAGCCCCAAAGATTATATATGAAAATGGGGTCAGGTTATAAAAATAGGAAGATTTACCCTCCGAATGCGGGTCTGCGATCGCATAATGGACCGCAGAATGGGTATGCTGGACGCAAACGCGTCGCAAAACTGGGTGCCCAAAACTGGGCTACAGTGGTCCAGTTTGCGGCCAGATTTGCGATAGCAAATCAAGTATGCGGACCGCATAATTGTTTTTGCAATCGCATATCTAACACAGGATCGCATTTTTCCAGCCTTTGGTAATTTGATCATAACTTTGTGTAGGAATGTCCAAATGACGAACGGTTTGAAGCGTTCGAAACTAGACTCGAAGACCTTTCATTTGATAGGTTATTCATCACATAAAACTTTATACATATTTAGATAAGCTCGTTCAAAGTATGGACTAGTGTAAGCTCATTTGGAATTTTAGCCTATTATGAACTTTTCCAATTTTTCTTAGACTTAGGCCTTTCCTTGGACCCCAAATTACTTACCATAAGACATACACATATTTACCAAATCCAATTGATGTACACCATGTTAATAGCACATAAAAATATTATAATAAACGTACATGGCACCACGCAATCCTAGGTTACTTAGCAAAATTTTTTCCGGGGCCTTACATTCTCCCCCCCTTAGGATCATTCGTCCTCGAATGAGGAGTAGAGTTCGACTTAAATGCTTAATATAATAAATCTCTTTTCTCCCCTACCTCAAGACCCTAAATTTGACTAACTCCTAAGTTTTTCAGATATTTCGGCAGAGTCTCCTTTGTAACTAGGCCTATCCACCTGCCAGAGAACCACCAAAATTATCCTAAAAACACATCCACAACTCGACAAAGCACCATAATGTATATACCAATGACAAGAACCTCAGCATTACAAACACTACTTTATCACAATGATACGTGGGCATGGACAGCACATTTTTAAATCATATCACCTAGAAGGTACCTTTCAAATCAAAACCAACTGCTATGCAATCAAGAGAAAATATTTTATTTCCACAACACTCTCGGCCTTCAATGGCCTCTTATATCTACAGACTTCGCCAGAACACATTCACGGGAGCAATTTCGACCCCTAATCTTACTTAACAAGGATAACAAGTAGATATCTCGCCTAAGCTAACTATCCACTAACTTCACCTTCAATAATTTCCACCGGAATGATACACAATTGATCTCCACCTACTTTCTTAGACATAGACATGTGAATCCACAAAATATATGGCGAACAACTATGGGGACACTTCATACTCCTAGTGCGGCCTAATGTGGAATACACTTATGCAACCTTTATTATCAACTCACATAACATCTTCAGGGGAAAATATGAGAATAGCCTGCTCACCCTCCAAACTCTAAATCTCTAGGTGAACACTCACACTAAACCCTTGATGACCTTCAACAATTACTCTAAGATGTGCTATCATAAACTGACCATAAAATTACCTATCAAATATATATGTGATCAAATTGTGAAGCTTCATCTTTGACTCGTCTGAACTTACAATACCCAATGGATCTAATACAATGAGGAACAACAAAGTTCAAGATCAGGCTGGAGTTATTCAGGAATCCATTAATGCGCTGAGTAGAGTACTTTCTGAGGTTATATGCTAAGGGACACGAAAGTTACAACTAACAATGCTGACATGGTTAATCACTGTGACGACGTCAATTATTACACAAATGAGGCATAGGGGTAAGTAGTACATTGGCAATAGGAATCATTAAGGAGGAATATTCAAGTACATGACCCAGTCGTTTCCTAGGGTGAGGGAAAATCAATTCATGCTCTGGTACCTTGAATGCGATATGGGATTCAAAATACATGAAGTGGAATTACACTCCTAATGTTAGCTGACACAAGGAATCTATGCCGTAAGCCCATGAGGATGAAAATGAAGTTAAAACACTTATGAGATTATCATAGCTCAAACAAATTAACCCTCCCTGACAATTGACCCTATATGAGAGAACTATTGGTATGATAACTTGTCTTCCAAATCAATATGCTCATGGTATATGCAAAAAATCTGAAGGCATCTAATCTCACCCCTTTCACGAGTAAAACCACGTAGCTCGGACATCTAAATGTTGGGATGAAATCATGTACTGGTTAGAGGCATTCTAATGGTTAACATGATGCTCCGGGGAGACGGACAAATCTCCTATTCACCCAAGGAGGTGTAATACCAAGGGTAGCAAAACTCCCCTCTCATGACAATGATACAGTCAATTATTCTAGAAGCCGAGTGAGAAGCAATCCACGTAACCCATCCAATCCGACCCATTTAAGACTTTGGAAAAAGGAGACTCACTTTAGTTTGAAATCAGGGCAATTTCAGCCCGAGCATAAAGGAAAATCATTACTTTTGAAACCCATGAGACAAGCCCTCGTAGCCCTAGAAGATCGATAACAATGGCAAGAAAGTACTTAAAACCGTTACGAGTTGGTATAAAACAAGACCTCAAAGTGCCCGCATGGATAAGTTCGAAAGAATGAGACATCTTAATGCATTTATCGAGGAGAAGTAACCTGGGTTATCTAGTCACATGGATAAGCAGAGCAGGTAAATGGTTGTTAGAAGAACATCTACAAAGAATACCAGCAATATTTATTTATTCTAACAAAAGAAATATGTCCCCTTCCTTAATGCTACAAGACTTCCTCTTTGATGCCGTGAAACGTAAATGAATTTTACAATGAGAGTTATCAGATAAAATAGATAGTAGTGTAGCAAAACTAATGAGCACCATTTGGAACCAACAAGCTTAAACTAAGTCGAAGACATTAGAGGTCTATAGGAAAGGGGAATTTACCTACTTTCAGTGTCCTTTTAGAAAAGGGTACTTGTAGAGTATAAAAATGAGGTGAATTTAATCGAATCGCATAGTTGGATGACTAGTCAAGACATTGAGATAATATCGCATTGAAGATTACGGGTAAACAACACACCATGCAAGACAAATGAAAAGAAAGTGAAAGAGACTTATGGAAGTAACTTTTACATTGTATCCACTAGGAAGGGTGGTAATATAAAGCGATTACGAGAAGCTACATTTTTTGAAAGAAGATCTCTGTATGAAGTCACGTGATGTATAGCTCTAGAATTCAAAAATCCAATTATGTGTAGCAACTCTACTTCATAATGAAGCACTACAACACACTTCTACACAACCAGCTATTGCAAACCACATTGGGAGATGCTATAAGACTTAACGGAGAGAAAGGCTTTGACATATGAATGTGTTACTAGGTGTATTTCTCCTTGGTCAACCCAAAACCTAAAGGCGAGAGTTAGACTGATAAGCAGATCGTTGGACTAGCGCATGTGCAGATAATCTACTATCGAAAGGAGATCATTCAATCTCAGCAATTGTGACATGCTATCAACCCTTGATGAACTTGAAGTGATATGGGAACCCAATGAGATAGTATAGAATAATCATGGAGGGTTTGCAGATGTTCATAATGAGTTCTTCATGGATTTTGACTTGAGAACTACCCAGATGCTAATGAAATACAGAAGAACATGAGAAACAGGCGTTGTGCTATAATAACCCCCAA